>NW_024962245.1:0-55398 GCF_018350215.1 Panthera leo | reverse complement strand
ATGAGCCCCCCACTTTAATATAGCAGTGCTCTCAGGTATAGAGCACATAAACAAAACAAAACAAAACAAAACAACAACAAAAACGTTAAAAAAACATAAGGAATAGAAAACTATCCACAATGATGAAACCGAAGAATTCCTGTCCTAATTGTCATATGATATAATCACGGCTTGAAAAAAGGCATAAAAGACAACAGAGAATTTAGTATTACAGTGATAAAAGAACTAAAACATAGCCATGGTTAATTAAAAAGGCAATGACATAGAGATTGATTTTAATCACTGATACAAAAACAGATAAGCTGAAACTTGGATGTCCATTACCGAAGTTAATAGTTATGCGATTGTAGCAAAAGCTAATTCTAAAAAAAACTAGTAAATAATGAAAAACAGGAAGCTAAAATATGTCAAGGTTTAAAAACCTAGCATGAGCCGTGCAGCTGTATAGTTGTTTAAAATTCTAGGATATCAAATAATATTATGTGTATAGCCATTGTAACACATGCAAAATTCACCATTTCTACCTTTGCTCTTCTACATGTGGATTAATATGTTATCGGGCCTTACAGAATATCTGAAAAAATGAATAGTAAAAATTAAAAAAGTTTTTGAAAGTATATGTTGCTAGTGAGTTTGTCATGTCAAACAAAGTTATAAATAGGTGTTATTTCCAAACCCTATTTACGTGCACTCTTATTATGGCTAGAGTCCAAAAAACGTTATTGCACAGTTGCAATAAACGTGATTACCAGTACAATCTTTTTTTTTTTTTAATTCCATTTGTTCATTTATTTGAAAGCCAGAATCGAGCATGGAGAATGTACCCTGTATGTTCTGGATTCTCTCATGATTCCAAATGTCTTATTTGGGCTGCTACCATAAAGACGGTAAAACAATATTATCTGTACCATGAACATGTAAAATTTGGTACACCTCACTAGTATTACAATTTTGCTGTTTAGCATATGTGTCTCCAAATATGTGTGCACTGGGTGAAGTTAGATGTTTCATACTTCTATCCATATCATGAGGAATTCAATATATTTTAAAGAGTTAGATTCCAGTTACCAAATCTAATGTTGGAATACAGTTGCACAGTTCTTGCTTATTTCTCACTTATTGTGTAATTATGAATAGAGCCCAAAGGGTAAATGCTTTTTAACTACACTTAACTGAACATATATCACTGAAAGTCAAACTTTCGCCTTTCAAAGATGACATGAGACTGAACGCGGAAAACCCAAAAGACTCCAGGAAAACGCTGATAGATCTGAAACATGAATTGACCAAACTCACAGGATACAAAATCAGTGTAAAGAAATTGGTTGCATTTCTATACACCAATAAGGAAGCAACAGAAAGAGAAGTCAAGAAATCAATGCCAATTACAATTTCCCCAAGAACCCTAAAATATCTAGCAAGAAACCTAACCAAAGATGTAAAAGATCTGTACGGTGAAAAGTATAGAAAATATATGAAGGAAGATGATGAAGACACAACAAAATCAGGAAAAAAAAAAAAAAAATCCATGCCTATAGAATGGAAGAATGAATACTGTTAAAATGTCAATACTACCCAAAGCAATCTACACATTTAATGCAATACCAATCAAAATTGTACCAACATTCTTCTCCAGACTGGAGCAAGCAATCTGAAAATTGGCACGGAACAACCAAAGAACCTGAGTACTCAAACGTATGTTGAAAAAAGGAAGCCAAAGTGGGAGGCAGCCTGGACTCTCGCCTCTCCTACGAAGCTGTAATCAAGATAGTATGACATTGGCACAGAAACAGGCACATTAACCAATGAAACAGAATAGAGAACCCAGAAGGGGCCCCACAAATGTATGGTGAACTAATCTTTGACAAAGCTGGAAAGAGATTCCAAAGGATAGAAGACAGTCTCTTTCCAAATGGTGCTGGGAGAACTGAACAGCAACATGATGAAGAATCAACTAGATGACTTTCTTACAACGTGCACAAAAATAAATGCAAAATGGATGAAAGACTTAAATGGGAGACAGGAAACCATCAAAACACTAGAAGAGAAAAGACGAAAAAAACCCTTTGACTTAAACAGTAATTTCTTCCTTGGCATGTCTCAAAAGCCAAGGGAATGAAAAGCAAAAATGAATTATCAGGACCTGGTCTAGATAAAAATCTGCACTGCAAAGGAAACAATCAGCCAAATTAAAAGGCAACCGATGGAAGGAGTGAAGATATTTGCGAATGACATATTGGTAAAGGGTTAGTATACAAAATGTAGAAAGAACTTACCCAAGTCACACCTGGAAAATGTAATACAGTGAAAAAAATGGGCAGAAGACATGAATAGATACTTTTCCAAAGGAGACATCCAGATGGCCCACAAACACATGAAAAGATGCTCAACATCACTCATCACCAGGAAAATACAAATCAAAGCTACACTGAGATACCACCTCACACTAGTCAGTGTGGCTAAAATGAGCAACTCAGGAAACCACAGATGCTGGCGAGCATATGGAGAAAGAGTAACCCTCTCTCCCTGTTGGTGGGGAAGGAAATCGGTGCACCACTGTAAGCATGAAACCTACAGACATCACAATAACTCTAAATGCATATCTTTCCATAATAACACTGAATTTCAATGGACTAAATGCTCTAACCAAAAAACATTGCGTATCAGAATGGATAGAAAAAAAACAAAAACAAAAAAACAAAACAAGACCCATCTCTTTGCTGTCTACAAGAGACTGATTTTAGACATGAGGACACCTTCAGATTGAAAGGGAGGAGATGGAGAACTATCTATCATGCTACTGAGGTCAAAAGAAACCTGGAGCAGCCAACCTATATCATACAAAGTAGAGTTTAAATTAAAGGCTGTAACAAGAGATGATGAAGGGCTTTCTATATTAATTTCAGGGTCTCTCCATCAGGAAGAGCTAAATTTTAAATGTCTACACACCAAATTCGGAGACACACAAATACATAAAACAATTAATTAAAAACATACAGAACCTTGTTGATAAGAATGTGGTAATTGCAGGGACATTAAATTAACCACAGAAAAAAAGATGGAAAATCTCCAAAAGCATGGAGGTTAAAAAACATCCCACTAATGAATAAATGGGTCAACCAGGCAATTTGAGATATAAGGAAACAAATGAAAACGAAATACAACAATACAAACCCTTCGGGATGCAGCAAGGGCAGTCCTGACAGGGAACAACAAAACAAAACAAAACAACAACAACAGCAACAACAAACATTGCTATCCAGGCCTATCTCAAGAAACAAGAAACATCCCCAATACAAAATCTAACAGCACACCTAAAGGAACTAGCAGCAGAACAGCAAGGCACCCCAAACCGAGCAGAAGAAGAGAAATAATAAAGATCAGAGCAGAAACAAACAATATGGAGTCTAAAGGAAAACAGTAGAGCACATCAATGAAACCAAGAGTTGTGTTTTTGAGAAAATACACAAAAGTGATAAACATCTAGCCTGGCTTCTCAAAAAGAAAAGAGAGGGGACCCATATAGGTAAAATCACAAATGAAAATGGAATTATTACAACGAATCCCTCAGAAATTCAAGCAATCATCAGGAAACACTATAAATTCTTCTATGCCAACAAACTGCACAACCTGGAAGAAATGGAAAAAATGCCTCCATACCCACACACTTGCCAAACTCAAACCGGAAGAAATAGAAAATGTGTACGGACCCATAACTAGTGAGGAAATTGAATCAGTTATCAAAAATATCCCAATAAACAAGAGTCCTAGACCAGGTGGCTTCCCTGGCGAATTCTAGCAGACATTTAAAGTAGAGATAATAGCTATCCTTCCCAAGCTGTTCCAAAAAATGGAAATGAAAGGAAAACTTCCAGACTCATTTTATGAAGCCAGCTTTACTTTGATTCCCAAATGAGAGACACAGAAAAAAAGGAGAATTACAGGCCAATATCCCTGATGAATAGGGGTGCAAACATTCTCAACAAGATACTAACAAATCACATTCAATAGCATATAGAAAGTATTATTCAACACGATCAAGCGGGATTCATTCCTGGCCTGCAGGGCTAGTGCAATATTCACAAATCAATCAATGTGCTACGTCACATTAATAAAAGAAAAGATAAGAACCATAGTGCACTGTCATTAGATGCAGAAAAAGTACTTGAGAAAATACAGCTTCCTTACTTAATACAAACCCTCAAGAAAATTAGGATAGAAGGAACATACCTTAAACATCATAAAAGCCATTTATGAGAAGCCCAGAGTAAATATCGTCCTCAATGGGGAAAAACTGAAACCATTCCCCCTGAGATCAGGAACAAGACAGAGATGTCCACTCTCACCCCGGTTGTTGAACATAGTGTTGGAAGTTTTAGCATCAGTAATCAGACAGTAAATGGAATTGAAGGTATCATCATTTGCAAAGATGAAGTCAATCTTCCACTTGTTGCAGATGACATGACTAATACATGGAAAATGACAAATATATGGAAAATCGGACAAACTCCGCCAAAAGTCCTCTAACACTGATACATGAATTTAGCAATGTTGCAGGGTACAAAATCAATGTACAGAAATTGGTTGCGTTTTATACACCAATAATGAAGCAACAGAAAGAGAAATAAAGAAACGGATCCAATTTACAGTGCTCCAAGAGTCAAAAAATACCTAGGAATAAACCTAACCAAAGATGTAAAAGATCTGTATGCTGAAAACTATAGAAAGCTTGTGAAGGAAATTGAAGAAGATACAGAGAAAGCGAAAAACATCCCATGCTCGTGGACTGGAAGAATAAATATTGACGAAATGTCAATACGACCCAACGCAGTCCTCACATTATATGCAGCCCCAATCACATTGCACCGGCATTCTTTCCAAGCTGGAACAAGCAATCATAAAAAGTGTATGGAAACACAAAAGACCCTGAATAGCCAAAGTAATTCTGAAGAAGAAAACCAAAGTGAGAGGCACCACAATGCCAGACTTTAGCCACTACCACAAAGCTCTGACAATCAAGACAGCATGGTATTGGCACAGAAACAAATACATAGACTTAATGGCATAGAATAGAGACCCCAGAATTGGACCCACATACCTATGGCCAACTAATCTTTGACAGAGCAGGAAAGAATATCCAATGGATAAAAAGACAGTCTCTTTAACAAATGGTGCTGAGAGAAGTGGACAGCAACATGCACAAGAATGAAACTAGACCACTTTCTTACACCACTCACAAAAATAAACTCACAATGGATGAAGGACGTGAATGTGAGACAGGAAACCATCAAACCCTGGAGGAGAAAGCAGGAAAAATCGTCTCTGGCCTCAGCGTCAGCAAGTTCTTAGTTGACACATCTACAGAGGCAAGGGAACTAAGAGCAAAAATGAACCATCGGGACCTAATCGAAATAAAAATCTTCTCCACAGTGAAGGAAATAATCAACAAAACTGAAAGGCAACTGACCGAATGGGAAAAGATGTGTGCAAATTCATACTGGATAATTGGCTAGTATCCAAAACCTATCAAAAGAACTCACCAACTCCACACCCGGGAAACAAATAATCCAGTGAAGAAACGGGCAGAAGACTTGAACAGACACTGTTCTAAAAAAGACATCCAGATTGTCAAGAGACACATGAAAAGTGTGCTCAACAGCACTCCCCGTCAGGGAAATCCAAATCAAAACCGCACTGAGATACCACCTCATGCCAGTCAGAGTGGCTACAATGAGCAAATTAGAAGACTATAGATGCTGGTGAGGATGTGGAGGAATAGGAACCCTCTTGCACTGTTGGTGGGAATGCAACCTGGTGCAGCCGCTCTGGAAAACAGTGTGGAGGTTCCTCAAATCATTGAAAATAGATCTACCCTAAGACCCTGCAATAGCACTGCTAGGGGTTTACCCAAGGAGTACAGGAGTGCTGAGACATAGGGGCACATGTACCCCAATGTTTATAGCACTGCTTTCAACAACAGCCAAACTATGGAAAGAGCCTAGCTGTCCATCAACTGACAAGTGGATAAAGAATTTGTGGTTTATGTATATACAATGGAATACTACTTGGCCATGAGAAAGAATGAAATGTGGCCATTTGTGGCAACGTGGATGGAACTGGGGGTTGTATTATGCTACGTGAAAAAAGTTAGGCAGAGAAAGACAGATACCATGTTTTCATCCATGTAGGGATCCTGAGAAACTTAGCAGAAGACCATGGGGGAGGTGATGGGGGAAAAATTATAGAGAGGGAGGGAGGCAAACCATAAGAGACTCTTCAATACTGATAACAGAATGAGGGTTGACGTGGGGTTGGGGAGAGGGGAAAGTGGGTGACGGGCATTGAGGAGGGCACCTTGTTGGGATGAACACTGGGTGTTGCTTGGAAACCAATTTGAAAATAAATTACATTGAATGAAAACGGAAATCCAGGGGTTGCTCTTACTGAATATGAGGATAGCTTTCCATTTTCAGCACTTTATGAGCGTGAGGTAGTAGTAGCTTAAGCTGCGTAGATGAAAGTTTTGTTTGTGTGTTTAAGAAAAGGAGTTGAATAAAGACAGAGGCCTGTCACATGTATCACGTTGACCTTGGCAAGTTTCTCTTCTGATTGTTACCATGACTTATCACTCTTAGTGATTCACATAGTTTGGAGTCATCCTTTCATACGAAGTGGATTTCAGTTCATCATGGTAGGTGGTCTTTGTAGTATTTTGTGAATGAATTGTGTATGTGGTGATGATGGATGGACTATGCTGGTTGCTTTCAAAAGCACTTACACGGACGGTGTAACACGTTTTCTACCCTTGGAATCCCATACGGTCTCTTACTACCTTGGGTATGCCTTACCTGAAATATTCATGAATTGGTAGGTAGTGAATAGGTTTTAGTGGCACTGAATGCCCTACTGGCCATCACACAGAATTCGTTGACGCTTTGCTCTTAAGCACACAATGACTTGGTCTTCCCTAAGCTGCATGAAAGTGAGCATGGATACTAACTAGGCAAACTGTTAACAATATGTTGTTTAGCTGGTCCCTTAAAAAGTATTGCCATTTCTAGTTTAAAAAACAGGATGTTAAAAGGAAAATCTTTGTTTTTGCCAAGTTTTGACAAAACCTTGCTGAAGTTTTGTTTAACAACTTATAAAATGTGAAGAAATAACTAATATAGTTGATTCATATATTAATAGGAAAATGAAAGTATTTTATATATCCTTTTGGGCAGACCGTGAAAAGGAACCTGACATGGTGGCCTTTCTGGTGAGGCTTTCATTTACTGTCTTCTAAAATGAGTCTGTACTTAGGTTGTACAGATTTTTGAAATAAATCCCATAGTCTTTATTCACTCTCATACCTTTATATCTCATATGGCACAAGTAAGGAGGAAGTTTATGACCTTGCTATGCTTGAGTGCCTATATGTGGTGACTGGAACCTCAAGTAAGCTTTTGAATTCCTGATGTCATTGTTATCCCCCTTCTACTTGCCACCCAGCAACTTAATTTTCCTTACAGAACCAGTAATGTTATAATTTTGGAGAGCAAGCTTCATTGTTGTTTACTGTCACTTTTGTGCTGTGTCTTTTGTCTAAGTTTGAGTACACATTTGTTCCAGTATAATTTAAACTGGTGGCTGACGCATATTGATTTGCTGTGTGCAAACAATAGTACTAGTGTTCTGAACACTGTTGAATAAAAATGCATGAAACCTATTTGGATACAAAGAAATCTGAGCAATTTTGAACTCATAGTTTTTTGGTGTTCCAAGGATTGCCACGGAGCTCTTAAAATCTGTGGTTTAGTGCATATATAATTTATATATATAATATTTATATTATTTAGTGGGTATATTATACATTGGATATATTTATATATAATATTTGCTTTCTTGGTGTGCTTAAAATATTTTTGGTAGATTGTCATGTCTTATAGGAATTAGAACTCAGTTGTTTGTCATGGAACTGAAATGTGTATTTGGACAGTTTAATGTGCACTTATGATTAAGATTTACGATCTGCTTGTAATTTTCTTTTTAATGTATTAACTGTAAATACGTGTTAGAGAATATGCAGTGTCTGGCTCTTCTAATGATGTTGGAAAGTTTTTGAAATGGAATCTTATGTGTGCATGTGAATCGCAAAACAATGTGAGAAATTTTTATTTCTTTTGTTAACAGCAACATCCTGGAAGCCTGGAGATATGGTTTTTATGCTATTTTGGGAGTCAACAGTATGTCAATTTCAAGTCTGATGATCTAGTGAATCTCTGAGACAATGCTTTATGCCAGAGTCCAAACCAGTACCCAGTTTGCCACAATAAAGACTTTAAAACTGCATCAAAGTTCATTTTGAGTCCTGACTCCAAACCCCTTCTAGTAGTGATAGAAAGCCTAAAACTCACGTATTTTTATATTATAAAAGAACGTAAGTGTGCTGCATAAGAGTAGCAGCAGTAAAGGCTGTCCTAGAGAATAAAGTAAAGCCAGAATATTCATTACAGCCTAGCAGGTAGACGTAGAGTGCTAGCAAGGGCATGATTCATAGTATTATGTGCCCTGGATTTGTCTTTGTGTCTGAGTTCCTATCAATATTTGGAGGCAGCAGCGTACTAACTGTGGATCACAATGCCTGTGGTGGGATGAAAGATTGACCACTCGAAACCATTAGAACTGTACGTAAGTTACAGAAATGCTCTGTGCTTTAGCTTCCTGAAGAATCACATGTGGTTAGTAAAATAAACTATTGGACTACGGAAAGGATTAAAAAAGCATGTTAATGGGTGAACAAATAGAAAATGCTTCATAAATGCTATCACCTGGAGGCATGTGGGCTGAAAATAAATATATATGCTGAGAGGTACTTGCGAGTTTAACATCCTGAAAATAGAGTGTGGTCTGAGAAAGTCAAAGACAAATTATGAGAAGGTAATGTATGAGTGGGTTTAGTTGAAGAAAGAAACAGCAGGAGGTGAGGTTAATTAAGTTGATTTATTAGGTAGTTTTCACTGTTGGAGGTTTTCTAGACTTCCTTAGATATTTGGGGTCTTTTTGTCCTTTGTTGTGAAATATATTTAAAACATACTGTTATGTATATTAAACTATCTGAGAATTTATACAAATAATAAGAGTTACCGATCACGAACATGCCAAATGTCAACAGGAAATTTTCATTTTGGGTAAGCTCGGTAATGTTTGCTTTAAATCCGAGTGAGTTTACATGTACAAAGCTCAATTTGAAGCAATATGTGTGAGTTTTGTACTTCCTGTGTTAAAGGAGACAAGTAAGTGCAGTAGTTAGATTTGAAATAGCAGAACGTTGTTACCATAGGGAAAAGATAGTCTCACAGTTGAAGCATTGACACACTCATCTTTAGATTTGGGTCTAAGGCCTGTGACTTAGCTCTGATTCCACTCCCAACTGCGGAAGGAATAACAACATACGTTATGCAGGGGAGCAAGTCAAAGTTACAGTAGCTGAAATTAACAATAAAAGAATTTCCCTGAATGGAATTTATCCGGTGGTAAGAAGATCAAAACTGAGCCTGGCTGCAGATTTTGCAAGAGCAATGACTTCTCGTCAGCACTCCCTTGTCTTGGCAATGTCACCTTACACAGAAATTTATAACATGTGGAACATATCCAGAGCCCAAAAGGAAAGCAGTGCTCAGAACAAGATGGGACAGTATGGCTCCCAAGCAAATTTGAATAAATATTCTAGGGGACTCAAAACTGAACTTCTCTTACTTTGAAAGGTATTCATAGAAATGTTAATGTTGAGATTCTTCCACCTACTGAAAAATCTTATGTAAAATGTGTATGTGTGTATATATATACATACATATATATAGACATATATACAAATATGTATATATACATATACAAATATATACATATATACACATACGTATATATACATATACACATGTGTATATATACATATATACATACACATATACATATACGTATATGTATATATACATATACATACATATATATACATATATATATTTCTCTTTTCTAGAATGTTTGAAAGTACATATTGTTTAAAAGTTTAGTAAAGACAGTAGAGAAAAAACGGTGTGATTTAGGGGTCTGCACTCAGATTAAAATAAGATTACTGAAGTATAGTATACATTCAAAAGGACATATATTATTTTTTTTCATGTTTTTTATTTTTGAGACAGAGACACCGTGTGAGCAGGGGAGGGCCAGATAGGAAGCCACAGGATCGAAGTAGCCTCCAGGCTCTGAGCTGTCAGCACAGAACCTGATGTGGGGTCGAACTCACAAATCATGAGATCATGACATGAGCCAAAGTTGGACACTTAACGACTGAGCGACCCAGGCACCCAAAAAGGACATATATTATTAAAAGTATTCTGAGCACAGCTTGATGCAGTTAACTTCAATACACTTGTGGAACCTGCACTCATTAAACAAGGTACCAGTACTCCAAGGGACCACCTGTGCCTCTTTCAGTCACGGTCTATCTCTCCTTTGGGACAGGAAATATTCTGGCTTCTTACAGAATATACAACTTTTGCTTGTTTTTGGACTATAGAGAAAAGGAACTATGTGTCCTATACCTAGCGTCTTTCACTCAAACTTACGTTAGTGATATTCATGTTACTGTGTGTAGATCCTTTATGCTTATTACTGTATAGAATTTCCTTATATGAATAGTTTACAATATTTCTGCAACTCTTGGTGGACCTTTAGGTAGGTTCTGGCTTAGGGTAATTATGCATAAAGCTTCAGTGAACTTTATAGGACATGTCATTTGGTGAAAAATTTTTAGAATAGGATTTGTTTATCTTGGAGGGAATTTTCTGGGTCACATGTCATCAAACTTATCAGCTTTGGTAAGATTCCTCCAAACTGTTTCAAAATGGTTATACCAATTTACATGAACTTCTTTCTATAGTAGTGCCAGCGTAGTGTCTGTGAGCTCTGAATACTTGATAGCCTTGCCAACACTTGCTAATATGGTCTTTTGCATCTTATCTATTCTGGCAGGTGTACAGATTTTTTTTTTACTTGAGAAATTTCAATCCAGGTATTGTATACAAATAGTTAAAAAAATACCCATAACATCCAAATTGCAGATCAGGACTTGCAATAAACAAAACAAAAGCATTGTTTCCCCACGAACATCTCTTCCCCAGAGGTAACAATTTCTTTTGTTTTCTTTTTTTTTTTTTAAATCAGGTTTTTTTTAAACAGACCATTTTGTATGAACAATTTTAGATTTAGAGACAAATTGCACAAAAAATACAGTTTCCTCACCCCTCTAGTTTCTATAGTACCTTGAAATAATGTGGATACATTAATAATAAGTGGTGGATGAGCCATCATTGAATGACACATGAACCCCCTCAAATGCGAGTCAGTAAACACTCGCCTTTATTAGTGAAGGAACTACGTTTTTGACAAAGTCGCTGCTTGCTTACTTAAAACCTCCACGTTGGCTGTGTTGAAGGTACAGAACCAGTGAACTATGGAAGGCAACATGTCAGAGTTAGGCTTACTTGGTAGAATGATGTCTGATTCCCTGATGCTGGTGATTGCAAGAGGATTCTCAAGGGCACAGAGAGGCACAGAGAGACACAAGGCCCTCGGTACAAACCCATAACAAGATGATCAGAAAGCCATAGGAAAGCAGAGGGAACAAACTAATTTTACTTTAGTTCCCACCATACACCAGTACAGTTCTCTGCAATTCACACGTTTCCCTCTCAAGCAACATAGCAGGCCTGTGGGAAAGGTAATATTATTCCCATTTAACACGCAACTAGACTAATTCTTAGAAAGTTTAAATAACTTGCCAAAGATCACATCTATGTGGCAGAGCTAGGATTTGAACCAGCACCGGTCACATCCCACTGGCTCTGCCAAACTTTAGAAACATCTTTGGAAGAAGTGAAATACGTTAATCATAATCATGCGCTGAATAACATAGGACTGGGTACTATAGGCCCATGCAATCCCAAGGCGGGAAAATATTAATTTACGAAGGCTATTGTGCTTACTGTTATATTTCTCAGAGCGCACAGCGTAAGTGTTCGCTCTTTGCGAAATGAGTGAGTTTATGAGGGAATAGACAGAAGTGTGAATACCTATGCTCATACGAGTACACCATGTAGTTTGGTTGAGGATCTCGGGACACTCTGCCTTACATCTTAACTCAGCAGAGTAACGGGAACATTAGTTGCTGTCATAGCAGGTGAAAGAGAAGGTTACTTATCATACCACTTGTCCCAAATTACTCGTAGGCCAGTTTCAAAAGCAGCACAGAACCATAAGACAGTGAGAGAGAGAGCCAGGAAAGCTCAGAGAGAGGGAGAGAGAGAATCCCAAGCAGCTTCTACACTGTCCGCACTAAGCGGACTGACGCAGAGCGGAGGTCGCAAACCATGAGATCATGACCTGAGTCGAAAGCAATATAGTCACATGCCTAACTGCCTGAGTCATCCAGATGCTCTCACCTTTGTTAAGATGGAAATTCCCAGGTTTTTGCGTAGATAAATGACAGATCTTACAAACAACAACACAACAGATTAGAAGGATGGTTCAAAACCAAGGATTGCAAGACTGCAGTAAGGACATAATATGTGGGAGTAATCGGGGTGGGTGGGAGGAAGAAAGGGCCAGGGGGCTGATGGAGGGTCTGTAAATGGAAGCCGACATTCTAGCAAAGGTGGAGCCTAGTTACTCCCACTCCTTTACTCCAGAACTTGTTGTCCCCAGCATGTGGTGTCCACTTACCATATGCTTCAGAGCTGGAGGATGGATAAGCTGCCCATTGTAATCAGGGAAAAACATTCCACCCACAGAATTCACTAATTGGCCTGTTCTATAATGTTTACCCTCTTACTGGCATCGCTAAAAGCATGTTATTTACACAACAAAAAGCATTTTCAAAAAAATACCACATCTGTCCTCATCTCTCCATTTCCTCCGTCCACACTAATTGCTGTCATGTTCACCTCTCCTGGACAACTGCAATGGCTCCTTACCTGATTTCCTCCCAATTACAATCTTCAATCTCTCTTTCTAATATACTTATGAAATATTTCTCCTGAATAAAGTGTTATAAGGAAAAAAAATAAGCCGGATCTAAACAGCTGCACCTTCCATAGATCATGCATGTACACCACTCCCTATGGTATTTCTAACACGAAGACCCAATGTGCAAATACAATAAGCAGCCAAGGGCAGCCTAGTGGCTCAGTTAGTTGAGAGACCTAATCTTAGATTCAGTTCAGGTCATGATTTCGCCATTTGTGGTTTCAAGCCCCTGGTCACACTCTGCACAGAGCCTGCTTGGAACTTTCTCTTCCCCCTCTCTCATCCCCTCCCCTTCCTCACACACACTGCATATCAACCACTCACCCACCCACCCACCCACCCACCCACCCACGCAACCAATCAACCAACCAACAAAAAAACATTAAAATCAAAATAAGCAGCTCAAATCGTAAGGGTTTGTAGTATGTTACACATTTATCCCATAGTTCAAATAAAACCAAAGAAAACTTGACTATGGTGCTGGAATTATTTTTCCTTCTTATACCCAACTCATTTTGCTCACTTATGGTTCATTTCTGTGTCTCCTCCTCTAAATGCAGTGCCCACTTCCTCCGGCAGTCTTGTTGAAGTGAATTTCTAACTGCTTCAACTCAGTACCTTCTTCATTCTGTTGCCTTTGTCATGAAGACCTGGAACAAAAATCCGTGGAAGAATGAACACCCCAGGTCTGGCATGCCACTACTAACACCTGGCAAACAGCAACAACTTCCCAGAGAAAGCTACTAGCAAACAATCCCTTGTCTATTTAGGAAACATGAGCGAGAAGATGGAAGAAATAGAAGTTCCCAAAGGGAGCCTGAAAAAGAAAACCAAAAACAAAATCCACTGGCGTTAAAAAGTGAAAACAGGTAACACCAAGGTTTATCTCAATGTTATTGCAGGTGTTACTGGACAGACTAGATGAACCTGAAGCAAATGATTTCTAAACAACAACACCACCACCAACAACAGCAGCAGCAGTAGCAGCAACAACCACAACAAGAAGAGTCTTCTAAAATATGCATTGGTATAATTTAGCAGAATATCAGAGCTGCAGAAACTAGCTTTATGTGGGAATAATCAGAATACCATAGCTACTCAGAGGAGTCACGCTTATTGTTATTAACTGATGCTCAGGTGGTGTGATCACTGTATCACACAAAACCAAGTAAGGGTCTTAAAATGGAGGAGGGAACCCACGCAGGGCGGCAGATGCCAGAACACATGGGGTGAATCAAGGGCTCAGTGAAACGGGAAGACTAAATCACAAAGTGAACAATTTGCCTGAAAATGCGGCAGACTCAGGCCAGCACACAGTCCTCCAGGCTCCCTGGCAGGAGTCCTGGGAATACCAGGGGCAAAGCAATGAACTTACAGCTACCAATCACTTCTCTGTGGCAAGCACGTTACCTGATAAAGCATCTCAATTGACTCTGTGTACAGAAGAAGGAATTGTGGGTGAAGGAGATGTTATAATTGCTCAAGGTGACAGAACTAAGAAAGATATGGAAATGGCCGTTACCCCAAGCACTGTGTCTCCTTAGTGCATTACATGCTGTCTCAAGTATGCAAAACTCAGCTTCAGTAACCCTTTTACCATCTTTTTAAGTAATTTTTTTTTTCAAAAAATTTTGATTTTTGTATTTTCATTTTTATTTGTTTATGTCTTTTAATTTCTTTTCTAATTGGTTGACTGATTCATTCTTTAGTAAGATGTTTTTTAACCTGTATGCTTTTAGAGGTTTAGCAGATTTTTTCCTGTAGTTTATTTCAAGTTCAAAACATTGTGATCTGAAAGTGTGCATGGTGTCTGTCATCTCAATTCTGTTATATTTAATGAAGGCTTTTGGGACCAAGTATGCGGTCTCTCTTGGAGTCCACGTGCACTCCAGAAGAAAGTATGCTCTGCTGCTTTGGGATGTAGAGTTCTAAAATATCTGACACGTCCTTCTGGTCCAATGGATCATTCAGGACCATTGTTTCTTTCCTGATTCTGTCTAGATTTTCTGTCCATTGTTGTAAGTTGAGTATTAAAGAGCCCCCTGCAATTACCACATCAATGAGATTGTTAATGTTTGTGATTAAATGTTTTAAATCTTTGTGTGCTTCCGAATTCACTGCATACTCATTATAATTGTTAACTCTTCCTGATGGACAGACCCTGTAATTATTTAATAATGCCCTTAAACATCTCTTGCTACACACTTTAATTTAAGGTCGTTTGTCTGATATAAGTATGGCTAATACAGCTTCCTTTTGACTCCCAGTAGCATGAAAGGTAGTTCTCCATCCCCCCACTTTCAATAGTAAGGTGTCCTCAGGTCTGAAAGGAGTCTCTTGTAAGACAGCATATAGATGGATCTTGTTTTGTATGGTTGGAGCATTTATTCCACTTCCATGCAGTATTATTATGGAGAGCTATGGTTCCGAGGCAGTGTGATGTCTGTACTTTTCATGCTTGTACTGGTGTCTGTGGCACTTTGTGATACTTGCGACATTTCCCTCATAGAATCCCTCTTAGGATCTCTTGCAGGGATGGTTTAGCGGTGATGAATTCCTTCAGTTTTGGTTTGTTTGGGAAGACCTTTACCTCTCCTTCGATTCTGAATGGCAGGCTGGCTGGATAAAGGATTCTTGGTTGCATATTTTTCCTATTCATCACATTGAAGATTCCCCTATTCCTCTATGGCTTGTCTGATTCCAGTAGATGGGTCTGCTCCGATCCCAATACTTCTACCTTTGTACGTTAAGGTCCACTCATCCCTAGCTACTTTCAGAATTCTCTCTTCATGCTTCTATTTTGCCAGTTTCACTATTATATGTTGTGCAGAAGATCAACTCAAGTTACATCTGAAGGGAGTTCTCTGTGCCCGTTTTGTTTCAATGCCGGTTTCCTTCCCCAGATTGTGGAAGTTCTCAGCTATGATTTGTTCAAGGTCATCTTCACACCCCTTTTTGCTGTCTTCTGGAAATCCAGTGCTATAGATACTGTTCCATTTGATTGCATCACTTAGTTCTCTAATTCTGCCCTCTCGATCCTCAATTTTTTCTCTATCTTTTTCTCACCTCCTTTTCCCCATATTTTTATCTTCTAATTCATTTAGTCACCCCTCTGTCTCTTCAATCCGCGCTGTGGCTGCCTCCATTTTAAATTGCACCTCATTTATACCATTTGAATTCATCATGACTGCTTTTTATTTCCTTGATCTCTGCAATAATGGATTCCATGCTGTCTTCTATGCCTTTGCCAATCCCAACGATTCATCCTTTGACTGTTATGCTAAATTCTGATATGTAGCTTATATCTGTTTTGATCAAGTCGTTAGCTGTCCACTTCTTCCCGGAACTTCTTTAGAGGGGAATGCTTCTGTTTCATTATTTTGGCTATTTTTCTCTCTCTTATGAGGTTTACAAACTTGTTATTTGCTCTGCACCTGCAAGAATTGCTATATGAAATGGGGGTCACGACCTGTGCAGGTTCTAGCCCTGCAGGTAGTGTTTCCTGGGGAGTGTTATTGCTCTCTGTTGTTGTGGCATTGGCTCTTTGAGTTCTCTACTCGTCATGATGTTTTTGACCCTCCACAAGCTGTGCTTTTATATTTTTCCTTGAAGTAGCCCTGGAGAGTAAAACACACAAAACAACAAACAGGAAACAGAGACATGGAGGGAAACGTGCAACTAAAAGAAATAAATGGACACACACACGCTCACACACACAGAAAAACAGTCTGAAATCAAAAACGAAACAAAACAAACAAACCAGAAACACCAGCTACAAGTAAAGAACACGGTAGAGGTGTAGCTGTTGGAAGAACACATATAAAGAGAGAAATGACAGGAGTGGGGAAAAGGAAAAAATATATATATTGATCAGACTGGGAGGCTAAATGGCTTAATGCAGAGAGAGAGAGAGGAAAATAAGGAAGGAAGTGTGGGAACAAAAGGAAGATAAGTTTACCCAGACAGAGAAACTAGGTGGCTTGATTATTCCAGAGAGAGAGAAAGGAAAGTATAGAAGTATAGGTAGGAAATGTATCAAGGGAATGGATTATAAGTGTCTGCTTAAGCAAATCAATAAGCAGAGTTATCAACCTAAAAGAGGGAAGAGATCGGAAGGGAGAGTATGTCTAAATAACAAGAGTTGTCCCGGAATTAATCCAGTCTATGCAGCATCACTGTTCCAGATGATGGAGCTGCCTGGTTCCACAGCGCCTACCCTGCTCCATCAGATAAGCAGGTATCCAGCACAGAGGGGCGTGGTTTGGGGTAGGCTGGTCCCACCTCCACTATGGACCCTCGGACTGATCCCTGAGGCCCCGCCTTGCTGGTGGTGGTGGTGGTGGTGAAATGGTGATGTCCAGCCTCTTCTCCATGACCTGGTGTACTCCGTTCCAGTTGTCCTCATTGTGCCGAGGGCACACGCAGGGTGGTCCTTCTTGCTCCGCTGACTCCTTTGGCATAGCGCTTGTCTAGGATTCGCAGACCCGTTCCGTGTGCTCTGGCACTGGGGAAGTGCCTCTCTGTGCTGCTACAAATGTCTTCCTGGCTATCTTTGTGCTGCTGTGCTTCAGGGAGCCCCGCCTTTTCCTGCCGTGGACTGCCCTGCTGACCTCACTGCTGAGCTTGGGCATGGTGGATGCAGGCAGGCATTGTTTTGTCCCACAGCGACGCCCCCAAGGAGGGGGCCAATTTCTCCTACAGCAGACTGCGCCCTAGACCCAGCCACTGATCCGGGGGGTGGTGGATGCAGGCAGGCTTTGTTCTATTGCACAGCCCTCCAGGGAGGGGCTACTGTCTCCTTCTGTGGACTGTGCCCCTGATCTACTCCTGAAACCAGTGCTGACTCCTCTCCTCCCCAGTTGAGCAAACAGGGAGCCTAGCCCCAGACCCAAGAAAGCCCCACAGTTAGAGATAAGATCCCTCTCAGTCCCAGTCCGAGGTTCTCCTCTTATCCACATACAGCCCTACACTCCCAGAGCCACTCTTTCTCTTACTTTTGTCTCTCCGCAGAAGGGGATCTCTTCCCTCCATTCCTACTTGGCCCAATTTATGTACCCCACTTCACAATCAGCCACCTGTCATTTCTTAAGTTGTCTATTTCCTTCAGGAGTATTCAGTGTGTTTTCCTCGCAGACTTTTGGGGTTCAAAATACTTTGGCTTCAGCACTTTGTTTGAGAGACATGGGATGTACAGATCCCCCTACTTCTCCACCATGTTGAACCCTCTGCCCCAGAAGGATTTATTTATAAATTGATGGACATCAAATTCTAGATATTATTTTCTTATTAATGTTATTAAGATTAACTCACTACATACTTTTAGTGTTAAAAATTCCCTGTGATTTTAATCCTTTGAAAATGAATTGAAGAGGCAATCCGAATAAATATGACATTCCCTTACTGGGACTTCTCTCTCTCCATCTCTTTCTCTGTCTCTGTCTCTGTCTCTCTCTCTCTCTCTCTCTCTCTCTCTCACTCTCTTTGACACACACACACACACACACACACACACACACACACACACACACACACAGACACACTTCCCCCAGACTGTCAGGAATCTCTAAGGTGCCCGCCCAACTCCATGGCCAGTACATAAACTTCACCAGTACTCAAGACTAGACATCCTCACTAAGGTCTGCCCAGAACAAAATGGAAGAAAACAGCCTCTGTCAGTCCCACTCTCCTGCCTGTTCAGTTTCCTCCCTCCTGCCAGGTCTCCCTGACCCCCACCCCACCTTGCTGTCAAAGCCCATTCTATAACTACCTGACAAACCTAGCTAGTGTTTGATTCTGCAGCAAAACGCAACAAAGTTCCAAAAGGTCTCAGCCCTCCCAGGCCAATGAATCAGCAGGAAAACACAAGGCCAAGAATCACACTAGGAGAATTCTCATTCCAGCTGTACCACTTCCTGGCTGAAGATGCACAGTGAAGCTGTCATCCAACAAGTCTAGTTCCACATCTGTAGGCCTCTAGCCCACCTGCATTGCTACCAGGCTCGGGGACACATCCAATGATTTTGTTTCTTGAGCCCCTTCTGGACTGTGTTGGCTTTGTTTAAAATGTCTACCTCTAGGATAAACTAGATTGTGAGACACAAATATGCACAAATATGCAAATTCCCCAAGGGAAAAGACACGTCCAGGAGTCTGTTCTTGCAGTCATCCATATCCCCAAAGCACTGATTTCTACCATGTACATAATTAGAGAGAAGAATAGGCAGACACCTGCCCAATGACAATGAAAAAGCAACAGAAGGTGATGGAGAGCCCCCCCTGATGTAGTAGCTGGAAGCCCAGAAGTCAAGAATTACCCACAACCACCATGGAGGCAGGGGTATACCTCGAGAACAGAGCCTGGCACACAGAGTCCCTCAGTCAGTTTTCGGTGAATGGTGAATAAAGCCACAGGTGGACCAAAAAACTGACAAGCAAGCGAGCAAAGGCTGACAAGGGAAAATCCACTTGTTCTATGGTGATATAGAGATAGTAAGTGCTTTTAGCAATGCCAGTAAGAGGGTAAACATTATAGAACTGGCCAATTAGTGAATTCTGTGGGTGGAATGTTTTTCCCTGATTACAATGGGCAGTTTATCTATCCTCCAGCTCTGAAGCATATGGTAAGTGGACACCACATGCTGGGGACAACAAGTTCTGGAGTAAAGGAGTGGAAGTAACAAGGCCCCACCTTTGCTAGAATGTCGGCTTCCATTTACAGACCCTCCATCAGCCCCCTGGCCCTTTCTTCCTCCCACCCACCCCGATTACTCCCACATATTATGTCCTTACTGCAGTCTTGCAATCCTTGGTTTTGAACCATCCTTCTAATCTGTTGTGTTGTTGTTTGTAAGATCTGTCATTTATCTACGCAAAAACCTGGGAATTTCCATCTTAACAAAGGTGAGAGCATCTGGATGACTCAGGCAGTTAGGCATGTGACTATATTGCTTTCGACTCAGGTCATGATCTCATGGTTTGCGACCTCCGCTCTGCGTCAGTCCGCTTAGTGCGGACAGTGTAGAAGCTGCTTGGGATTCTCTCTCTCCCTCTCTCTGAGCTTTCCTGGCTCTCTCTCTCACTGTCTTATGGTTCTGTGCTGCTTTTGAAACTGGCCTACGAGTAATTTGGGACAAGTGGTATGATAAGTAACCTTCTCTTTCACCTGCTATGACAGCAACTAATGTTCCCGTTACTCTGCTGAGTTAAGATGTAAGGCAGAGTGTCCCGAGATCCTCAACCAAACTACATGGTGTACTCGTATGAGCATAGGTATTCACACTTCTGTCTATTCCCTCATAAACTCACTCATTTCGCAAAGAGCGAACACTTACGCTGTGCGCTCTGAGAAATATAACAGTAAGCACAATAGCCTTCGTAAATTAATATTTTCCCGCCTTGGGATTGCATGGGCCTATAGTACCCAGTCCTATGTTATTCAGCGCATGATTATGATTAACGTATTTCACTTCTTCCAAAGATGTTTCTAAAGTTTGGCAGAGCCAGTGGGATGTGACCGGTGCTGGTTCAAATCCTAGCTCTGCCACATAGATGTGATCTTTGGCAAGTTATTTAAACTTTCTAAGAATTAGTCTAGTTGCGTGTTAAATGGGAATAATATTACCTTTCCCACAGGCCTGCTATGTTGCTTGAGAGGGAAACGTGTGAATTGCAGAGAACTGTACTGGTGTATGGTGGGAACTAAAGTAAAATTAGTTTGTTCCCTCTGCTTTCCTATGGCTTTCTGATCATCTTGTTATGGGTTTGTACCGAGGGCCTTGTGTCTCTCTGTGCCTCTCTGTGCCCTTGAGAATCCTCTTGCAATCACCAGCATCAGGGAATCAGACATCATTCTACCAAGTAAGCCTAACTCTGACATGTTGCCTTCCATAGTTCACTGGTTCTGTACCTTCAACACAGCCAACGTGGAGGTTTTAAGTAAGCAAGCAGCGACTTTGTCAAAAACGTAGTTCCTTCACTAATAAAGGCGAGTGTTTACTGACTTACAGTTAAGGGGGTTCCATGCATTATTCTAAGTGTTTTACGTTTGTTACCTCACTGAATTCATTTCAGAGCTCTGAGGTGAAGGTACTAGGTTGTGCCTGATTTTACAGCTGAGAAAACTGAGTAACAAAGAGAAAAAGTAAGTTGTCCAAAGGTCTGCTGCTAGCAATAGAACAAAATAGGAGTTTAGATCCCAGGCAGCCTGGCTCCAGGGGCCACCCTCTTAATCACTGAATTATAGGGCTTCTTGCTAAGCAAGAATTTACTGTAGGGTAGGGAATTGAAGTGGTATTGGGTTGAAAATAAGATAGTAGGAGATGGCAAAGGTTCCACCCAATTCATCTGATCACAAAAGGGTAAGAGTTTATCAAAAGTTGATTATGCAGGTGTTTGTAAAAACAGAGAATGTGATAGAGAATCCCCAGTATAGACTGCTGCTATGATACATAAAAGTGAAGTGAGACAGCTAGTTCTGTAAAAATTGGGAACTGAAACCCCATAAACACATTCCATTCATTCAGTATGTACAGGGTCCTTTGCACATGGCTGGCACTGTAGTAACGACACACGGATGGCGAAGGTGAGCCCTGTCCATGAGGAACACATGGTCTAGGAGGGGAGCAAGGGCTACGTAAGGAGGTTCATGGCAACACAACTAGTGGGAAGAGGAACTGTGGACACACAAAGGTGAAGTAAGCACCGCCAAGACACTTTCCATAAAAAAAAGACATAAGAATGGAAGGAATCCTCTTAGAGTTCTGGAGGCATCCTTCATGTAGGCTCTCATGAGTGTATTTTCACTAACTCCATAAAAATTTGGAGCTGATCCCTGCTGAGCCAAGCTCCTCCGGGACAGAACCTTCCTCTGCTCAGTTGGCTTCAAGTGAGTCTGGGTATTCAGCACTTCTCCAGTCTCCCTCTCCCACCATCCCACTTCTGGCCCTCTTGATTCCTAGATTTCTAGGAAAATCTGCCTCTAAGGTCAAATCCTTATTTGTTGTTAGTTCCTTCCAGAGACAGGGTCTCCACGATGCTATCGATTACTTCAGTGGAATCCTGCCCATGGGCTGCACAAGGAACTCCATGATACGAGTTCAATGCCTCCTCAATTGATGGGTTTTATGAGAAGTTAAGTCCTCTGAGCTTGGGTTAGAAATAGTCCACATCATTCCCAATCTCAAGGCTTGTTTTGGACAAAGGATGAAGATAAAAAGCAATGAATATATAAAAGCCTTTTGTAAAAGCTCAGCCTAAAAACGGCAGAAGAACATATAGGGGGAAAATGTCTTTTCCTTTCATGTTAAGAGCCAGAGAGAAAATCTTCTTTAGATTTCAAGAAAAAAGGAATAATATCACTACACAGAGCAAGCTTTAAAGATGAGCTTTATCCTCATGTCAGTAGAGCTTTTTAGTACAAACTCTATAGATTATAGTATTTCTCAAAACTCCTTGCTGCCCTAGGGAAAAGTACGTAATTGCCTAACTTTTATCTGAGTTCATGGCTATTTTCCTTTCATTTTTAAAGCTTAGTTTATCTTAGGTCATCAAATAATCTTTTTTTTTTCTTTTTTTGATGACAGAAATCTTATTTACACTCCTGAACGTCCTATTACCCTTGACAGGTACCTACATCCTGCCTTGCACATCTACTTACTTATGTGGGGAAAAAGAAAAAAAAAGACATTTGTTTATTCACCGTCCACAGACAGAAGAAACTCCTAACGGAAATCAAAATATTTGAGCACTGAACACGTGACTGCTCTTAAATGTTCATATATTCAATTTGAGGAAATTTTTTACTTTACAGGTGAGGTCAAAGGCCCAACAGAATGATTCAAAAATAAAGAGAACTCTGGGAGTAAATGGGTTAGGAAGCTAATGAAAATTGGAGACTATGATCCAGAACTTAAAAAAGCTCTGAATGTATACTCACAAAGACTTAACGACTTTTGATATCTAGGTTAGAATTAGTGCTTTGAAAGTCCATAGAGCTGTAGCATTTGAAGGCAGGGTTTCTTACAGTAAGGTCTGATACCTCTCCCTAATCAACGGAATCATGGAGGGCTTACTACATGTACAGATTCTGAATTCACACCGAATTCTACATTTTTAGATAATTTGCCAGTTGTTGTTAAGATAACCCAAACTAGTAACAGCATTTCAATCTGCAAAGGACACACGAGGCCCACTCTCTTTAGCATAAAGTTTGGGTTGCTTTGGTAGGTGGATGAAAGCAACAAAACACAGAAGTCTGCAGGGAGAAGTGGAGACTTGGAGTGTTTGAAATGCTGTCCCATTTCTCAGGGAGGGCACAGATACTGCTTGATGGCACCCAAATCAGGTGTTTCTGTCTGAACCAGTCCTGCTACCCAGGCCACAGTCAACCATAAAGATTATCCAGAGAAATGATCTGCATCTGTATCTGCTGGAGCTTCACTGACTAACCATATTCTCACTGCTGCTGGGGCTGGGCGTGTGGGGTGGGAGGTAGATAAACGGGGAGAATCAGACAAGCCCAAGTGGCAAAGGACTGAATGGAGTCCACCCTAACTGTTACCGTGGCCATATCTGAAGTTTCCAGAGCTGATGATGCTACATTTGGGGCCACCATTGTTCCGTGATGATATTGCAGTTGGTTTATGATGCGAAGAAATTAAACAAGGAAACGGGGTAACTTAGTATACATTATAACGTGTCAACAAGAAGACAAAGAACACTTTTGGTTTTTACTTCATTGGCAATTACTAATAGATATGAAAGTTACAGTGCCTCCTAGGAGGAAAGATTCTTGCCAACAGAAATACAACGCTAATACAGGAGCACCTTCCAAGGGTTCATCTGAGAGTATACTGAATGGCATGAGTATTTAATGTGATTTGATAAGGCAGAACTGTTTTCTCCGTGACTCACAAGTATTAAATTCTAGAATTCCTATGAGTTTGCTTGATGCATTGATAAGCAAAGGAAACCTAGGAGGGGATTGGGTGGAGCCACATGCCATAGAAATATGACAGCTAATTTTTGACTTAAGAAGAAAACGAATGACCTCCAAAAGACATCAACAATTCTACCTCACAGATGTGCTGTGAGCTTGAAATGCTCACACATGTGATGCATCTTGAAGATGGAAAGTGGTAAAAATATTTGTATTATTATATTAATGGCTGCTACATTTTTCCCAAAATTTTGTAGTAGGTCATAAAGAAATTGGCAGCTCTGCCATTCCATGCAGCCTGCTGCAGATGACATTGCTGCCTTCATGGGGCACAGCCTACAGTCTCTTTGTGAGTAAAACTCTCTTTGTTCATGGCACTTGTGGCAGTTTCTGTGACAGCTGAACACGTCCCTAACCGATACTACTTGCCCTTACTCAATGCCATTCAAATACAATTTCATGTTTTGTTAGCACAGATAACATCAATAATGTCACTCTTATTGAAGGTGAAATTATTGCCAACCTCACTCAGCAGATGACGTTGGGGAAAAGATGCTAGAAAAGTGTCCTAAATGAAGAAGGTCTTGGAGAATACCAGTGTTCTCTCTCGTAAGCATACCCTTGCAGAGTAAACTGTGGGGCACCGGGTTCTCTCTCTCTCTCAAATAACATATATTCATTCACACATGCATGCATACATACATACATACATACATACATACATACATACATACATAAAATTATATCTTGTGATGGTTAATTTCATGTTTTAACTGGGCTAAGCCACAGGGTACCCAGATATATGGTTAAACATTATTTCTAGTGAGTCTGTGAGGACATTTCTTAGTACCATGAACATCTGTATATCAGGAGACTAAGCAAAACATATTGCCTTGACAAACACTGGGTGGGCTCAACCAATCGATTGAAGACCTGAATGGAACAAAAGGCAGAGTAAGAGAGAATCCACTGTTGTGTATCTGAGTGTCTTCAAGCTGCGATATTGGTCTCCTGACTTCAGACTCAGACTTGGAGTGGAACATACATCATCAGCTCTCCTGATTCTTAGGCTTTTGGAGTCTGCCTGGAACTAAACTACTGGATCTCCTGGGTCTGCCCTTCTCAGCCTCCGTAATCCTGTGAACCAATTCCTATTGATGCTGAATCTCTGGAGAACCCTAACTGGTACATATATGTAACTTCATCCATTATGTCTTTTTGCCCTCAGATCCAGTTCCTGCACTTCTCCTACAGACTGTGTTTCCTGGTTCCTTGCCACCTGGCTTCCAGAGGGGTTTGACCAATGGGTGTTTGATGGGAGAAAGGGAGGAAGGCATAAGCCCAGAGGTTTTTCTCTGTCCCGCTCTACTTGCTACCAGTGATTTTATCTCCTCCAAATTCTAGCTTCTTTCCAAGAGCCTCTTCTCCCATGTTCTCAGTTCCTGCTAGGTATGGTTCTGAGTTTCTCTAGCCCTTGAGGTAGAAACAGCTTTCTGATGATACTAATTCCTGATTGATTCGCCATCCTTTGTTTGGCTTCTGGGATTTCCCATCACGTGTGTAACTCTTTAAAATACCGATAGTGACTCACCGGCTGGCTGGACCTGACTGAAACAGTATAAAGATAGAAGTTCAGGAATATATGGGAAGGTGAGGAGAGAGAAGACAGGTGGCTTAAGCGACCTATACGTCTTCACATAGGAAGTCAGTAGACCGTGCTTAAAACTGACAAATCAATAAGCAGCAGTAGGCTATATTACGTATATTCATGAAGATACCTAAGAAAAGAATATAAACCTGGAAGAGTTAAAAGTGTTGCCTCAAATGATGGAGGCAGCTTTACTGCTGTGGTTGCCAGGAACTCAGGGGGGAAGGGACAGATGAATAATAGATGAAGCACAGTGAATATTTACGGCAGTGAAACATCTTGTAAGACAGTGAAATGCTTTGAATCATGGCATTGTGCATTTGTCAAAACTCACAGAACTGCACACCACAGTGAATGCTAATGTAAACTTGGGACTTTAGTTAATGATAGTTTCCATTTTGGCTCATCCGTTGTAACAAATGCACTTCACCGACACAAGAAGTTTACAATAGGGAACACTATGTTTTGGGGGGTAGGAGGGAGAACAGGGGAACTCTGTCCTTTCCAGTCTTCTTCTGTAAACCAAAAGCTGTTTTAAAAAATAAACTCCCTTAATGAAAGGAAGGCAGAGAGACAGAAGAGGAGGGAAGAAAGAGGGAGAAAGGGAGCTACTTAAAAGTCATGGAGGAAACTTAAATGTGGATTACTAAGTGAAGGGATCCAATCCAAAACGCCATATGCTTTACGTTTCCAACTATGATAACATTCTGGAAAAACAAAACAAAACAAAACGACAACAACGACAACAACAACAACAGCAACAACAAAACACCTTCGGAGACAGTAAAAAGACCAGTGGCTATTAGGGTTTAGGGGGAGAGAGGAAGTGGTAATAGGTGGAGCACAGGGCACTTTAGGGTGGTGTAACTATTCTGTATGATACTGCAATAGTAGGTACATACCATTTACATTTCTCAAAACTTATGAATCTATATAACACAAAATAAACCCTAACTGTTAGTAATGATAATGTGTCTAATGATAATGTGTCAATCAATAATGGCTCATCCACCACTCCTAATTAATGTATCCACATTAGTGCAAGGTACTATAGAAACTAGTGGGGGTGAGGAAACTGTATTTATTGTGCAATTTGTCTCTAAATCTAAAATTTTTCATACAAAATGGTCCGTTTAAAAAAACCCTGATTTAAAAAAAAAGAAAAAAGAAAACAAAAGAAAGTGTTGCCTCTGGGGAAGAGGTGTTCGTGGGGGAAACAAAGCTTTTGTTTTTTTTTATTGCAAGACCTGATCTGCAATGTGGATGTTGTGGGTTTTTTTTTTAACTATTTGTATACAATAACTGGATTGAAATTTCTCAAATAAAAAAAAATCTGTACACCTGCCAGAATAGATAACATGAATAAGACCATATTAGCAAGTGTTGGCAAGGCTATCAAGTATTCAGAGCTCACAGACACTACACAGGCACTTTCTATAGTAGAAAGAAGTTCATGTAAATTGGTATAACCATTTTGGAAACAGTTTGGAAAGAATCTTACCAAAGCTGATAAGTTGGATGACATGTGACCCAGAAAATTCCCTCCTAGATAAATAAATACTATTCTAAAACATGTTCACCAAACAACGTGTCCTATAATATTCACTGAAGTTTCATTCATAATTACCCTAAGCCAGAATTTACCTAAATGTCCAAAAAGAGTTGCAGAAATATTGTAAACTATTCATGTAAGGAAATTCTATACACCAATGAGCATAAAGGATCTATACATACAATAACATGAATATCACTAACATAAGTTTGAATGAAAGAAGCTAGGTGTAGGACACATAATTGCATTTCTATATGGTCCCAAAACAAGTAAAAGTTGTATATTCTGTAAGAAATCAGAATAATTGCTGTCCCAAAGGAAAGATAGACCGTGACTGAAAGAGGCACAAGTGGTCCCTTGGGGTACTGGTACCTTTTTTAATGAGTTCAGGTTCCACAAGTATATTGAAATTAACTTCATCAAGCTGTGCTCAGAATGCTTTTAATAATATATGTCCTTTTTGGGTGCCTGGGTGGCTCAGTCGTTAAGTGTCCAACTTTGGCTCACGTCATTATCTCACGGTTTGTGAGTTCGAGACCCACATCAGGTTGTGTGCTGACAGCTCAGAGCCTGGAGCCTGCTTCGATCCTGTAGCTTCCTATCTGGCCCTCCCTTGCTCACACGGTGTCTCTCTCTCAAAAACAAACAAACATGAAAAAAATAATATATGTCCTTTTGAATGTATACTATACTTCCGTAATCTTATTTTAATCTGAGCGCAGACCCATAAAACACACCCTTTTTCTCTACTGTCTCTACTAAACATTTAAAGAATATGTGCTTTAAACATATATTTAAATTATATAAAAAATAAATCTATAAACATAAATGTAGGTACTTTATACACATTTTACATAACCTATTTCAGTAGTTGGAAGAATCTCAACATTAATATTTCTATGAATACGTTTCAAAGCGAGAGAAATTCAGTTTTGAGTCCCCTAGATATTTATTCAAATTTTTTTGAGAGCCATACTGTCCCATCTTGTTCTGAGCACTGCTTTCCTTTTGGGCTCTGGATATGCTCCACATGTTATAAATTTCAGTGTAAGGTGACATTGCCAAGACAAGGGAGTGCTGACGAGAAGTCATTGCTCTTGCAAAATCTACAGCCAGGTTCAGTTTTGATCATCTTACCACTGGATAACTTCCATTCAGGGAAATTCTTTTATTGTTAATTTCAGCTACTCTAATTTTGACTTGCTCCCCAACCTAGAATATGTTGTTATTCCTTCTGCAGATGGGGGTGGAATCAGAGCTAAGTCACAGGCATTAGGCCCAAATCTAAAGATGAGTGTGTCAATGCTTCAACTGTGAGACTATCTTTTCCCTATGGTAACAACGTTCTGCTATTTACTACTGCACTTACTTGTCTCCTTTAACACAGGAAGTACAAAACTCACACATATTGCTTCAAATTTAGTTTTGTATATGTAAACTCACACGGATTTAAAGCACACATTACCAAGCTTACCCAAAATGAAAATTTCGTGTTGACATTTGGCAAGTTCGTGATCGGTATCTCTTATTATTTGTATAAATTCTCAGATAATTTAATATACATAACAGTATGTTTTAAATATATTTCACAACAAAGGACAAAAAGACCCCAAATGTCTAATGAAGTCTAGAAAACCTCCAACAGTGAAAACTACCTAATAAATCAACTTAACCTCACCACCTGCTGTCTCTTTCTTTGACTAAACCCACTCATACATTACCTTCTCATCATGTGTCTTTGACATTCTCAGACCACACTCTATTTTCAGGATGTTAAACTCGCAAGTACCTCTCAGCATATATATTTATTTTCAGCCCACATGCCTCCAGTTGATAGCATTTATGAAGCAATTTCTATTTGTTCACCCATTAACATGCTTTTTTAATCCTTTCCGTAGTCCAATAGTTTATTTTACTAACCACATGTGATTCTTCAGGAAGCTAAAGCACAGAGCATTTCTGTAACTTACGTACAGTTCTAATGGTTTCGAGTGGTCAATCTTTCATCCCACCACAGGCATTGTGATCCACAGTTAGTACGCTGCTGCCTCCAAATATTGATAGGAACTCAGACACAAAGACAAATCCAGGGCACATAATACTATGAATCATGCCCTTGCTAGCACTCTACGTCTACCTGCTAGGCTGTAATGAATATTCTGGCTTTACTTTATTCTCTAGGACAGCCTTTACTGCTGCTACTCTTATGCAGCACACTTACGTTCTTTTATAATATAAAAATACGTGAGTTTTAGGCTTTCTATCACTACTAGAAGGGGTTTGGAGTCAGGACTCAAAATGAACTTTGATGCAGTTTTAAAGTCTTTATTGTGGCAAACTGGGTACTGGTTTGGACTCTGGCATAAAGCATTGTCTCAGAGATTCACTAGATCATCAGACTTGAAATTGACATACTGTTGACTCCCAAAATAGCATAAAAACCATATCTCCAGGCTTCCAGGATGTTGCTGTTAACAAAAGAAATAAAAATTTCTCACATTGTTTTGCGATTCACATGCACACATAAGATTCCATTTCAAAAACTTTCCAACATCATTAGAAGAGCCAGACACTGCATATTCTCTAACACGTATTTACAGTTAATACATTAAAAAGAAAATTACAAGCAGATCGTAAATCTTAATCATAAGTGCACATTAAACTGTCCAAATACACATTTCAGTTCCATGACAAACAACTGAGTTCTAATTCCTATAAGACATGACAATCTACCAAAAATATTTTAAGCACACCAAGAAAGCAAATATTATATATAAATATATCCAATGTATAATATACCCACTAAATAATATAAATATTATATATATAAATTATATATGCACTAAACCACAGATTTTAAGAGCTCCGTGGCAATCCTTGGAACACCAAAAAACTATGAGTTCAAAATTGCTCAGATTTCTTTGTATCCAAATAGGTTTCATGCATTTTTATTCAACAGTGTTCAGAACACTAGTACTATTGTTTGCACACAGCAAATCAATATGCGTCAGCCACCAGTTTAAATTATACTGGAACAAATGTGTACTCAAACTTAGACAAAAGACACAGCACAAAAGTGACAGTAAACAACAATGAAGCTTGCTCTCCAAAATTATAACATTACTGGTTCTGTAAGGAAAATTAAGTTGCTGGGTGGCAAGTAGAAGGGGGATAACAATGACATCAGGAATTCAAAAGCTTACTTGAGGTTCCAGTCACCACATATAGGCACTCAAGCATAGCAAGGTCATAAACTTCCTCCTTACTTGTGCCATATGAGATATAAAGGTATGAGAGTGAATAAAGACTATGGGATTTATTTCAAAAATCTGTACAACCTAAGTACAGACTCATTTTAGAAGACAGTAAATGAAAGCCTCACCAGAAAGGCCACCATGTCAGGTTCCTTTTCACGGTCTGCCCAAAAGGATATATAAAATACTTTCATTTTCCTATTAATATATGAATCAACTATATTAGTTATTTCTTCACATTTTATAAGTTGTTAAACAAAACTTCAGCAAGGTTTTGTCAAAACTTGGCAAAAACAAAGATTTTCCTTTTAACATCCTGTTTTTTAAACTAGAAATGGCAATACTTTTTAAGGGACCAGCTAAACAACATATTGTTAACAGTTTGCCTAGTTAGTATCCATGCTCACTTTCATGCAGCTTAGGGAAGACCAAGTCATTGTGTGCTTAAGAGCAAAGCGTCAACGAATTCTGTGTGATGGCCAGTAGGGCATTCAGTGCCACTAAAACCTATTCACTACCTACCAATTCATGAATATTTCAGGTAAGGCATACCCAAGGTAGTAAGAGACCGTATGGGATTCCAAGGGTAGAAAACGTGTTACACCGTCCGTGTAAGTGCTTTTGAAAGCAACCAGCATAGTCCATCCATCATCACCACATACACAATTCATTCACAAAATACTACAAAGACCACCTACCATGATGAACTGAAATCCACTTCGTATGAAAGGATGACTCCAAACTATGTGAATCACTAAGAGTGATAAGTCATGGTAACAATCAGAAGAGAAACTTGCCAAGGTCAACGTGATACATGTGACAGGCCTCTGTCTTTATTCAACTCCTTTTCTTAAACACACAAACAAAACTTTCATCTACGCAGCTTAAGCTACTACTACCTCACGCTCATAAAGTGCTGAAAATGGAAAGCTATCCTCATATTCAGTAAGAGCAACCCCTGGATTTCCGTTTTCATTCAATGTAATTTATTTTCAAATTGGTTTCCAAGCAACACCCAGTGTTCATCCCAACAAGGTGCCCTCCTCAATGCCCGTCACCCACTTTCCCCTCTCCCCAACCCCACGTCAACCCTCATTCTGTTATCAGTATTGAAGAGTCTCTTATGGTTTGCCTCCCTCCCTCTCTATAATTTTTCCCCCATCACCTCCCCCATGGTCTTCTGCTAAGTTTCTCAGGATCCCTACATGGATGAAAACATGGTATCTGTCTTTCTCTGCCTAACTTTTTTCACGTAGCATAATACAACCCCCAGTTCCATCCACGTTGCCACAAATGGCCACATTTCATTCTTTCTCATGGCCAAGTAGTATTCCATTGTATATACATAAACCACAAATTCTTTATCCACTTGTCAGTTGATGGACAGCTAGGCTCTTTCCATAGTTTGGCTGTTGTTGAAAGCAGTGCTATAAACATTGGGGTACATGTGCCCCTATGTCTCAGCACTCCTGTACTCCTTGGGTAAACCCCTAGCAGTGCTATTGCAGGGTCTTAGGGTAGATCTATTTTCAATGATTTGAGGAACCTCCACACTGTTTTCCAGAGCGGCTGCACCAGGTTGCATTCCCACCAACAGTGCAAGAGGGTTCCTATTCCTCCACATCCTCACCAGCATCTATAGTCTTCTAATTTGCTCATTGTAGCCACTCTGACTGGCATGAGGTGGTATCTCAGTGCGGTTTTGATTTGGATTTCCCTGACGGGGAGTGCTGTTGAGCACACTTTTCATGTGTCTCTTGACAATCTGGATGTCTTTTTTAGAACAGTGTCTGTTCAAGTCTTCTGCCCGTTTCTTCACTGGATTATTTGTTTCCCGGGTGTGGAGTTGGTGAGTTCTTTTGATAGGTTTTGGATACTAGCCAATTATCCAGTATGAATTTGCACACATCTTTTCCCATTCGGTCAGTTGCCTTTCAGTTTTGTTGATTATTTCCTTCACTGTGGAGAAGATTTTTATTTCGATTAGGTCCCGATGGTTCATTTTTGCTCTTAGTTCCCTTGCCTCTGTAGATGTGTCAACTAAGAACTTGCTGACGCTGAGGCCAGAGACGATTTTTCCTGCTTTCTCCTCCAGGGTTTGATGGTTTCCTGTCTCACATTCACGTCCTTCATCCATTGTGAGTTTATTTTTGTGAGTGGTGTAAGAAAGTGGTCTAGTTTCATTCTTGTGCATGTTGCTGTCCACTTCTCTCAGCACCATTTGTTAAAGAGACTGTCTTTTTATCCATTGGATATTCTTTCCTGCTCTGTCAAAGATTAGTTGGCCATAGGTATGTGGGTCCAATTCTGGGGTCTCTATTCTATGCCATTAAGTCTATGTATTTGTTTCTGTGCCAATACCATGCTGTCTTGATTGTCAGAGCTTTGTGGTAGTGGCTAAAGTCTGGCATTGTGGTGCCTCTCACTTTGGTTTTCTTCTTCAGAATTACTTTGGCTATTCAGGGTCTTTTGTGTTTCCATACACTTTTTATGATTGCTTGTTCCAGCTTGGAAAGAATGCCGGTGCAATGTGATTGGGGCTGCATATAATGTGAGGACTGCGTTGGGTCGTATTGACATTTCGTCAATATTTATTCTTCCAGTCCACGAGCATGGGATGTTTTTCGCTTTCTCTGTATCTTCTTCAATTTCCTTCACAAGCTTTCTATAGTTTTCAGCATACAGATCTTTTACATCTTTGGTTAGGTTTATTCCTAGGTATTTTTTGACTCTTGGAGCACTGTAAATTGGATCCGTTTCTTTATTTCTCTTTCTGTTGCTTCATTATTGGTGTATAAAACGCAACCAATTTCTGTACATTGATTTTGTACCCTGCAACATTGCTAAATTCATGTATCAGTGTTAGAGGACTTTTGGCGGAGTTTGTCCGATTTTCCATATATTTGTCATTTTCCATGTATTAGTCATGTCATCTGCAACAAGTGGAAGATTGACTTCATCTTTGCAAATGATGATACCTTCAATTCCATTTACTGTCTGATTACTGATGCTAAAACTTCCAACACTATGTTCAACAACCGGGGTGAGAGTGGACATCTCTGTCTTGTTCCTGATCTCAGGGGGAATGGTTTCAGTTTTTCCCCATTGAGGACGATATTTACTGTGGGCTTCTCATAAATGGCTTTTATGATGTTTAAGGTATGTTCCTTCTATCCTAATTTTCTTGAGGGTTTGTATTAAGTAAGGAAGCTGTATTTTCTCAAGTACTTTTTCTGCATCTAATGACAGTGCACTATGGTTCTTATCTTTTCTTTTATTAATGTGACGTAGCACATTGATTGATTTGTGAATATTGCACTAGCCCTGCAGGCCAGGAATGAATCCCGCTTGATCGTGTTGAATAATACTTTCTATATGCTATTGAATGTGATTTGTTAGTATCTTGTTGAGAATTTTTGCACCCCTATTCATCAGGGATATTGGCCTGTAATTCTCCTTTTTTTCTGTGTCTCTCATTTGGGAATCAAAGTAAAGCTGGCTTCATAAAATGAGTCTGGAAGTTTTCCTTTCATTTCCATTTTTTGGAACAGCTTGGGAAGGATAGCTATTATCTCTACTTTAAATGTCTGCTAGAATTCGCCAGGGAAGCCACCTGGTCTAGGACTCTTGTTTATTGGGATATTTTTGATAACTGATTCAATTTCCTCACTAGTTATGGGTCCGTACACATTTTCTATTTCTTCCGGTTTGAGTTTGGCAAGTGTGTGGGTATGGAGGCATTTTTTCCATTTCTTCCAGGTTGTGCAGTTTGTTGGCATAGAAGAATTTATAGTGTTTCCTGATGATTGCTTGAATTTCTGAGGGATTCGTTGTAATAATTCCATTTTCATTTGTGATTTTACCTATATGGGTCCCCTCTCTTTTCTTTTTGAGAAGCCAGGCTAGATGTTTATCACTTTTGTGTATTTTCTCAAAAACACAACTCTTGGTTTCATTGATGTGCTCTACTGTTTTCCTTTAGACTCCATATTGTTTGTTTCTGCTCTGATCTTTATTATTTCTCTTCTTCTGCTCGGTTTGGGGTGCCTTGCTGTTCTGCTGCTAGTTCCTTTAGGTGTGCTGTTAGATTTTGTATTGGGGATGTTTCTTGTTTCTTGAGATAGGCCTGGATAGCAATGTTTGTTGTTGCTGTTGTTGTTGTTTTGTTTTGTTTTGTTGTTCCCTGTCAGGACTGCCCTTGCTGCATCCCGAAGGGTTTGTATTGTTGTATTTCGTTTTCATTTGTTTCCTTATATCTCAAATTGCCTGGTTGACCCATTTATTCATTAGTGGGATGTTTTTTAACCTCCATGCTTTTGGAGATTTTCCATCTTTTTTTCTGTGGTTAATTTAATGTCCCTGCAATTACCACATTCTTATCAACAAGGTTCTGTATGTTTTTAATTAATTGTTTTATGTATTTGTGTGTCTCCGAATTTGGTGTGTAGACATTTAAAATTTAGCTCTTCCTGATGGAGAGACCCTGAAATTAATATAGAAAGCCCTTCATCATCTCTTGTTACAGCCTTTAATTTAAACTCTACTTTGTATGATATAGGTTGGCTGCTCCAGGTTTCTTTTGACCTCAGTAGCATGATAGATAGTTCTCCATCTCCTCCCTTTCAATCTGAAGGTGTCCTCATGTCTAAAATCAGTCTCTTGTAGACAGCAAAGAGATGGGTCTTGTTTTGTTTTTTGTTTTTGTTTTTTTTTCTATCCATTCTGATACGCAATGTTTTTTGGTTAGAGCATTTAGTCCATTGAAATTCAGTGTTATTATGGAAAGATATGCATTTAGAGTTATTGTGATGTCTGTAGGTTTCATGCTTACAGTGGTGCACCGATTTCCTTCCCCACCAACAGGGAGAGAGGGTTACTCTTTCTCCATATGCTCGCCAGCATCTGTGGTTTCCTGAGTTGCTCATTTTAGCCACACTGACTAGTGTGAGGTGGTATCTCAGTGTAGCTTTGATTTGTATTTTCCTGGTGATGAGTGATGTTGAGCATCTTTTCATGTGTTTGTGGGCCATCTGGATGTCTCCTTTGGAAAAGTATCTATTCATGTCTTCTGCCCATTTTTTTCACTGTATTACATTTTCCAGGTGTGACTTGGGTAAGTTCTTTCTACATTTTGTATACTAACCCTTTACCAATATGTCATTCGCAAATATCTTCACTCCTTCCATCGGTTGCCTTTTAATTTGGCTGATTGTTTCCTTTGCAGTGCAGATTTTTATCTAGACCAGGTCCTGATAATTCATTTTTGCTTTTCATTCCCTTGGCTTTTGAGACATGCCAAGGAAGAAATTACTGTTTAAGTCAAAGGGTTTTTTTTCGTCTTTTCTCTTCTAGTGTTTTGATGGTTTCCTGTCTCCCATTTAAGTCTTTCATCCATTTTGCATTTATTTTTGTGCACGTTGTAAGAAAGTCATCTAGTTGATTCTTCATCATGTTGCTGTTCAGTTCTCCCAGCACCATTTGGAAAGAGACTGTCTTCTATCCTTTGGAATCTCTTTCCAGCTTTGTCAAAGATTAGTTCACCATACATTTGTGGGGCCCCTTCTGGGTTCTCTATTCTGTTTCATTGGTTAATGTGCCTGTTTCTGTGCCAATGTCATACTATCTTGATTACAGCTTCGTAGGAGAGGCGAGAGTCCAGGCTGCCTCCCACTTTGGCTTCCTTTTTTCAACATACGTTTGAGTACTCAGGTTCTTTGGTTGTTCCGTGCCAATTTTCAGATTGCTTGCTCCAGTCTGGAGAAGAATGTTGGTACAATTTTGATTGGTATTGCATTAAATGTGTAGATTGCTTTGGGTAGTATTGACATTTTAACAGTATTCATTCTTCCATTCTATAGGCATGGATTGTTTTTTTTTTTTTTCCTGATTTTGTTGTGTCTTCATCATCTTCCTTCATATATTTTCTATACTTTTCACCGTACAGATCTTTTACATCTTTGGTTAGGTTTCTTGCTAGATATTTTAGGGTTCTTGGGGAAATTGTAATTGGCATTGATTTCTTGACTTCTCTTTCTGTTGCTTCCTTATTGGTGTATAGAAATGCAACCAATTTCTTTACACTGATTTTGTATCCTGTGAGTTTGGTCAATTCATGTTTCAGATCTATCAGCGTTTTCCTGGAGTCTTTTGGGTTTTCCGCGTTCAGTCTCATGTCATCTTTGAAAGGCGAAAGTTTGACTTTCAGTGATATATGTTCAGTTAAGTGTAGTTAAAAAGCATTTACCCTTTGGGCTCTATTCATAATTACACAATAAGTGAGAAATAAGCAAGAACTGTGCATGTATTCCAACATTAGATTTGGTAACTGGAATCTAACTCTTTAAAATATATTGAATTCCTCATGATATGGATAGAAGTATGAAACATCTAACTTCACCCAGTGCACACATATTTGGAGACACATATGCTAAACAGCAAAATTGTAATACTAGTGAGGTGTACCAAATTTTACATGTTCATGGTACAGATAATATTGTTTTACCGTCTTTATGGTAGCAGCCCAAATAAGACATTTGGAATCATGAGAGAATCCAGAACATACAGGGTACATTCTCCATGCTCGATTCTGGCTTTCAAATAAATGAACAAATGGAATTAAAAAAAAAAAAGATTGTACTGGTAATCACGTTTATTGCAACTGTGCAATAACGTTTTTTGGACTCTAGCCATAATAAGAGTGCACGTAAATAGGGTTTGGAAATAACACCTATTTATAACTTTGTTTGACATGACAAACTCACTAGCAACATATACTTTCAAAAACTTTTTAATTTTTACTATTCATTTTTTCAGATATTCTGTAAGGCCCGATAACATATTACTCCACATGTAGAAGAGCAAAGGTAGAAATGGTGAATTTTGCATGTGTTACAATGGCTATCACATAATATTATTTGATATCCTAGAATTTTAAACAACTATACAGCTGCACGGCTCATGCTAGGTTTTTAAACCTTGACATATTTTAGCTTCCTGTTTTTCATTATTTACTAGTTTTTTTTAGAATTAGCTTTTGCTACAATCGCATAACTATTAACTTCGGTAATGGACATCCAAGTTTCCAGCTTATCTGTTTTTGTATCAGTGATTAAAATCAATCTCTATGTCATTGCCTTTTTAATTAACCATGGCTATGTTTTAGTTCTTTTATCACTGTAATACTAAATTCTCTGTTGTCTTTTATGCCTTTTTTCAAGCCGTGATTAATCTTATGACAATTAGGACAGGAATTCTTCGGTTTCATCATTGTGGATAGTTTTCTATTCCTTATGTGTTTTAACGTTTTTGTTGTTGTTTTGTTTTGTTTTGTTTTGTTTATGTGCTCTATACCTGAGAGCACTGCTATATTAAAGTGGGCTCATCCCCTCTCCATGGCCTGGCCCTTCTGGAGGTGTGTTTTGGAAAGTGTTACTTGCTTTGTGTTGCTATGACTTTCGTTGTTTGATTTCTCTTTTCTCAGAGTGATTTTTGAAAATCCCACGAGGTGTGCTTTGATTTGCTCCTTGAAGTACCGAATGAAGTAATTGGAGGTTTGCACTATCTTGACAGGGGTTAAAACATCTTAAGTTGCCATGGATGGATGTTCTTGCCCTTCCCAACAATGGGGGTTTCTCCTGGTAGTGAGATCCTGGAGCTGTGATGGCGCCAAAGCCCCGGCTCCACACAGACGGCTCCTCCAAAAGGCTCTGGGCAGCTGCACTTATGAAAGCCGCTCATTTTCTGATTTCCCAGAGGTAACCTTGGACAAAATTGTGGATTTTTTAAATTACCCGGCCCCATCAATTTCTTCTACCAGCCAGATCTTAGATTGTAGATCTAAGATTGTAGATGATACCTCAGAGTTTGCTTTTCCAATTTGTAAAGGGGAAGTATAACGCCTGTGTTCAGTATAGTTGTGAGATTATTGGTAATGCCTGTAAAACGTGTGGAAAAAATCCTGGCACATTACACTCAATAAACACTGTATTTTGTTTTGATTTCCTCATAGTTCTAGTCACTACATCCATGCAAACTGTATCTCCAGGGTGGGGTCTTTTGTAGGTCAAAACGTAAGCTGCACTATAGAAGCTATCAACAAGGCAAACTGTTTTTCCTATTCTTGAGGAGGTGACCCTTCCCTTTTTTGTATATGAATACTAAATTTGGTGGTAGAGATTATTGAAGAATTGAATGTATGTTGCAGTCCAGCACACCAGGAGATAGTTAAAAGTCCCCTATTTCAGGCACTGTGGATATACATATTGAACACCTTAGGTGTCAGGTGCTATTAGGTTCAAGTACACAGTGATAATCAAACATGCACGCTCCATATATTCAGGATGTTTCAAACCTCAGCTACCAAAGGTACATGTGTAATTACAACTTGTGGCAAATGCTGTTAAATTAAAGGCTAAATGTTATGAGAAGGAATGACACAGGGGACAAAATGTCGATTACAGGATTGGTCAACAAAGGTTTCTTGGGGAGAAAAGTCCTTTATTCAAACTTGGACCCGTAGCAAGGTCCAAGGTAAGGAAACTAGCGAACACAAAATGCATCCTAAGCAGAAAATATGTGGGTCTAGTTTGAGAAACCAGGAGAAGAGACGGTCCCAATCACCTAATGAAAGGAGAATGAGGAAAGATGGCATTAGAGGGGTGACAAGGCAGGACTGCCAACGTCTGGTGGTCACGTTACAGATTCTATGTGTCATTTTGAGTACAGTGGAGAGTAGAGGGTTGTTTTATGCAGAGGAATGAACTGCTCAGATTCAGGATTTTTGGATTGCATTCCTGAAGCAGTGAAAAGAATGAACTGGGATTTTGGTGGGAAGGGAAAGGCAGCATGAGGCTAAAAACGAAAATGGAGAGTAGGCAGAAGGTGGTGAGAAATTAGCTGGCTTGGCATACGTTGGAGGTGGAGTTGAGAGCCTCTGCGGCTGAATGGATCACAACAAAGACGTTGAGGAGGGAACGACTGACAATGAGTCTCCTTCCCTCTTGAGCAACTGAAGACCATGCCCCATTAACAGAGAAACACAAGAGGGGTCTTAAGTTGGTCATGGATTTCAATTGCTTATTCATTGGGTATTAATTCACATACTTACAGAAGTTTGCTTAGAATTTTAACTTTTCGTTGTTTTGTTTCTACCGAATTGCTTCGTTATTACCATCTTGAGGTTCTAACTCCAGTCCTTAGCTGTCAACAAGACCTTCTTACATAAGAGTATGGAATTGATGGGTTATGTAGGTACCTCATCTTCTACCCAGTCTTTGTCATCGTCACAAATACTTAATGGCCACTGTTGTAGAAGAACCTCAAACTCCAACAGGGTTGTTCTCACTGTTCTTGGAATGCCTGCCCCTCCTTTTTCCCCACACATTTGCTTTTGTCTCCTTTGTCCTTCTCCTTTCTGCCTGCCAAGTAGAAATTTGGTCATCCTTTAAGATTCTTTGTGCTATGCCTCTGAGATGCCTTTACTGATCAACTCAGCTCAGTGGACTTCTCCTGATACATGAAACTTGACCTTGAAATCTTACTGTGCTTTCTATGGTGTTTGGGTTTTTTCTACCCTCAAATATTGTAAGTTTCTTGAAGGCAAGGATGAGGTATTCCATGCTTTCAGAAACTTTTATAAACACTCAAACATGGTCAAAGTTTAGAAATCTTTCTTGGTCAAGTGGTGGAGTCAACATCAAATCAGGTGGGAGGGGAGTCTGCTGAAGGAATTTTCGGATTCAAGCGCAAGCTTGAAACAACGTTTACATCACAAACCAGAGGCAATTACATAACTTCACAAAAATAATAAGTTACTGCACATATCTTCACGTTTCACCAAAGAGTATAACATGACCTCTCTTTTCTCCTACCTCTCAATGCATATTGGAGACTGAACTTGAAGAACGTGTTTTCAGAGTTTTGTGATACCTCAATGTTAACTGTTGCAGTACTTTCTAGAGTCACATTGTTCGTTTTTGGCTTTCATTCTCTGACCTATATTCATCAAGACAGATTCTGGGCATGAATCCAAAAAGCAGTTTCAGGAAACTAGAAAATTAAACAGCACCAACTAAATCTTCAGTTGTGACAGTTACTACTAAGGAGCTCTCATTTAATTCTGTCTTTATCTGGACCATGGAAAATTAACTCTTGCCTTTTCCAGTCTCAGTATTTTTGGAGCTGGGATACCAAACTAGGGTATGTCTAGATATTTCATACCCTAACCTCCCACTCAAGTGTGCCGTATCTAAAGACGTTTTCTTTGAGAATTCGGGGAATTTTCAACATATTATGGTAGTCATGCAGAGTCTCTTAAAGCCTATAGGTAGTCTTCTTGTGTAGGAGCTTTATGAAAGAAGAAGAAGAAGAAGGAGGAGGAGGAGGAGGAGGAGGAGGAGGAGGAGGAGGAGGAGGAGGAGGAGGAAAGTGATATTGATTACGTTGGGGAAGAGAGATGGAGCAGGAATGGGGAGTGATCACAGGGAGAGAATTCATGGTGCTGGTAATGTTCTCCTTTTGGAGTTTCATGGAAGTTAGAGGCCTAAGGTTATACAATATAAAATTATGTATTTCCTTTACATTTTCAGTATGACCTCAAACCTATATGCTGAACTAATTGTAGAAGTTCATCTTTATTAAAAACAATAGATTCCTTTGAAATCAGCTCTTTGGCCAAAAAAAATAAAAACAGAAGTTGACAGTGGGATGGATCATTATGCGTCATGATTTGCTACTAGTTCTTATTTTGTTTGTTTCTTTGTCTGTTTGTTTGCTTGCTTGCTTGTTTGTTCGTGTTTAATATGATGCGGTCCTGGAGCAGAACCACTGAAGATGATATTTTGGAAGTTAATATATTAATTAGAGTAAGTTTGTTGATGAATCTGTTCACCAAGGTCTTTTCTAAAGCCAATAGCATATGGTGTAAAGCCAATTATATGATTTTCAAACAAATGTAATATCTTATAAACTCACAGTTTTTATGGACTCCTGTGTGGCTCAATTGGTCAAGCATCTGACTTCAGGTCAGATCATGATATCACAGTTTGTCAGTTTGAGCCCGGAATCGGATTTGGATTTTGGATTATCTCTCTCTCTCTCTCTCTCTCTCTCTCTGGCCCAGCTTTTACACTTTCTCTCTCTCTTTAATATAGATCAACATTATAAAATTAAAACAATAAAAAATTAAAAAAGTAATGTTGATTTTGAACCAGAGAGAGCACAAACAGAGAAGGGGCAAACAGAGGGGACAGATGATCCAAAGTGAGTTTTATGCTGATAGCACTGAGTCTGGTGTGGTGCTTGTATTCACAAATTGTGAGATCATGACCTGAGCAGAGGTTGGACACTCAGCTGACTCAGCTACCCAGGTATCCCTTGACTCCCATTGTAATCTAGACCTTAGCAACGTTAACACTGGACTATTTGAAACTATCCTTGATATGTTGAATGTACCTAATAAATGTATGAAATTGAAACACTTTATTTATTTAAATGATACTAGACTGAATCATTTATTTGAAATGTTATTTTATGATTATGGTAGTCTTAAAGTGTATAGCAGAAAAGTTACAAAATTAAAAATAAAAAGGAAAGAAAAATGGTCATAAGTCAAACACCTGGAGATAAGCATATCTAAACACCTTTTTTTATGTTTATGTATTTTTGGCAGAGAGAGAGAATGAGAGACAGATGAGCAAGAGTAAGCGATGGGAGGAGAGAGAGAGATAGAATCATAAGCAGGCTCCACGCTGTCAGTGCAGAGCCTAATATGCAGCTTGGTCCCACACACTGTGGAATCATAACTGAGCTGGAATCTAGAGCTAGATGCTTCACCGACTGAGCCATTCAGGTGCCCCTGGAGGTAAGCACCTCTAACACTGTGGTATAATCACCAGGGAAGAGGTATATGTACATGCATTAACCAAAATTAGCTGTGAATCCCATTTCTGGTCCTCTAGTGATATGAGCATTTCGCTAGGTCATAAATGTTCTGCAGGGCTATGAATTTTAAAGGCCACATAGCATGCCATAACCTATTTAAGCACTGCTACTGATCATTTAGGGTGTTCCATTTTCTTGCTTCAATTAGTTGCTACAAGTAGAATTAGCTTTTCATGGTCTAGACACAGTTTAGTAAAGGTCAATTAAAAAATAAAAAGAACTGCAGCCGGTATTGTGAGGCGGAGGAACAGGTATGACCAGATGTGGCTTCACCTTGTCTATTGCTGGCAGTCTTTACATCCTTCTCTCCCTCATCCTCTTTTTCTCCTCCTTGACCCACAACCCTCACCTCTTTATTGCTCCTTCTTCTCATCCTCCTTTCTCTGTCTACACTGGCCTCCTTGCTTCCCATCAGTACACACGTTCACACTCCTGCCTTGGGGAATTCATGGGTCCTTCTGCCTAGATCACCTTCCTGTCAGCAGGTAGTTCTCTCATTTCCTTGAGGTATTTATTGAACTGACACCTTTTTCAGCAGGACCCTCTGTGTCTAGTATTTCACCCTGTCTAGTATTTCACACCCCCTCCCCCAGTTCTTATATCCTCTCCAAGATGTATTTCCTTTTTTTCCCCATTCATTATTCTCTACCATAGTTTCTATTTCCATTATCTTTGTCAGTCTCCCCCACTGGACTATTAAACACCAAGATCACAGTGATCCTTGCTCCTTTTGTTCACTAGTGGATCCTCAGGGTGTAGACTGTGTTGTCTCACTCTAAATCCTCCAAAAGTATTTATTGAATGAGTCAATGAACCAACAGCACTCCTTTCTTATGAAAGATTTATAATTTTGTACTTTACACTTACATCTATGATCCATTTGAGTGAATTTTTGTGTAAGTTATGAATTTAGGTCAAGGCTTCTTTTAGTTAATTAATCAATGAATCGATTAATTAAACAATTAATTACTTAGTTCATTGATTATTATTGCATACGAACACTTAATTGTTCCAGTAACACTTGATGAAAGACTATATGCCTTTTTCTGTTAGGCGGGCTATATGTCATTATCAGAAGTTGGGTGAGGATGCTTGTGTATGGGGTCAGTTCCTGGATTCTCTGTTCTATCTCTTGACCTGTGTCTCCATCTTTCTTCAATATCACACTGCCTTGATTACGGGAGGTTTATATTAAGTCTTAAAATTGTGCAACATGAGTTCTCCAACTTGGGTATTTTTCAGAGCTGTTTGCCTGTTCTAGTTCCTTTGTCTTTTCACACACATTTTAGAATCAGCTTGCTGATATCCACAAAACAATCCTGGGATTTTGACTGGGATTATGTTGAATCTCTAGATCAAGTTGATAATTGACATCTTACTAGCGAGGCTTCCATAGGTAGATATGACATATCTCTCCATTTATTTATATCTTCCTTGATTGATCCAGTCAGCCTTCTGTGGCTTTTAGCATACAGATCCTGTGCATGGCTGTTAGATATTTTTTTTTTTTTTTTTTTTTTTTTGGGACAGAGAGAGACAGAGCATGAACGGGGGAGGGGCAGAGAGAGAGGGAGACACAGAATCGGAAACAGGCTCCAGGCTCCGAGCCCTCAGCCCAGAGCCCGACGCGGGGCTCGAACTCACGGACCGCGAGATCGTGACCTGGTTGAAGTCGGACGCTTAACCAACTGCGCCACCCAGGCGCCCCATAGATTTAAATGTAAGTATTTCAATGTTTGGTGTGATATTAAATGGTTCTTTAAAAGCATTTCATATTCTAATTGTTCATTGCTTATGTATAAAAATAAAACTGAGTCGTATATATTGAACGTGTATTCTGGGGCTTATTTAATTATGTTTGAGTTCTAGAAACCTGATGTATACCCCTTAGAATTTGTTTCATGTTGATAATCACATGATTTAAGAGTTGCGGCAGTTTTCAGGGCACCTTGATGGCTCCATCAGTTGACTACCAGACTGCTGGGTTCAGCAGCTCAGGTCATGGCCCCATGGTCAGGGGATTGAGCCCCTTGTGGGGCTCTGTGCTAAGCATGGAGCCTGCTTAAGCTTCTCTCTGTCTTTCTCTCTGTCTCTTTCTCTCCCCATCTCTGCTCATTCTCTCTTTCCAAAATACAAATTGAAAAATAAATAAATAAATAAATAAATAAATAAATAAATAAATAAATAAAAGAATCGAGAGTTTTTATTTTTACTTTTTCCAATCTGAAGGCCTTTTCTGTGCCTTTTTGTGTACATGCCTCGCTTGTAATCAGGGGAGGTACTGGTGTTTATGTCGATTTGTACACAGAACTGGCAGATTCCTTGCTTGTATTGTCTCCTTCCTTGGATTTCTCCCAAACTTTCCCCAATCAAAATAGGATTCAGAGGGACCCTATTCTAGTTTCGGTTCAAGATGGCTGTGTAGGAAGGCCTTGAACTCAACTCCTCCAAGGTGAAAGAAGATTCCAACTACCTCCAGATTGACCTTAAACTTTCCAATTGATTAACTTTTTCTTTCCAGCTTCTCTCCTTCTTTATGATTCTTTATTTTTGAGACAGAGGGAGACAGAGCGCAAGGGGGGGACGGGCAGGGATAGCAGGGGACATAGAATCTGAAACAGGCTCCAGGCTCTGAGCTGTCAGCACAGAGCCCAATGCGGGGCATGAACCCATGAACCATGAGATCATGACCTGAACTGAAGTAGGATGCTTAATCAGCCGAGCCACCCAGGCGCCCCCTCCCCACCCTCAGCTTATCTCTTAATTCAGGATCCTGAAAGCAAACTATCACCTGATGGGAACTGAATCTACCGCTCTAGCAGTAAGGACTGCCTGAGCCAATAAGACTCCACCCTCAAGCCCAAGACAATGACCAACCCGACCTTAGTGACCACCTGTGTATACCTACCTCTTTTTGTCCCACGTTTTCCTTACATAAACCTGGAAGTATTTTCAGCACTTTAGAGAGAGTCTTTGATGTGAGTCTGCTGCATTTCTGGTGTCGGACTCTGCATAAATTTCCCATTTGTTTCACCTCCACTAGTTCCTTTGAATTGCGATCTTGTCAGTAATGGGTAGCCAATCCTCACCTTTTTTGGGTCCTCTAGAGCTAGGTGCTCTTGTGCCTGAATTCCCTGACTACAGTTTTTGGTGAACCAGCCAGAAGGTGTACTTCCAGTTTGTCCAGCTCCCTGGGGATTGCACCCATTGATATAACAATTCCTCCTGAGGAGCTGAGGACTGACTGCACAGATTGTGTCTAACAAACATAGAAAATCAAAGACAGGAAAGAAAGAAAACAGCAAGACAGAGAGACAGTAACAAAGGAAACACTCACCCCTAAGGCCAAAGGCAGTTGGGGAAGGACCAGGAACAGACTCCTCTGTCTTTGGGCAGAAAAAAGAAAGAAAAAAAAAAGAAAAACACAACCCTGCAGTTTGAAAAGAGCAACTGTCATATAAAAGAGAGCATTAGAACTCTGTCAACGACAGAGGAGCCACAGGAGTTCTCTCTGGGTCATAGAGACGGGAGAGTGGCAGGGTTACATTTTACATCCACAATTTTTAATGTTTACTTATTTTTGAGAAGCAGAGAATACAAGCAGAGCAGGGGCAGAAAGAGGGGGACAGAAGATTCGGGAAAGGCTCTACACTGACAGCATCAAGCCCAATGTGGTTCTCAAATTCATGAACTGTGAAATCATGACCTGAGCTGAAGTCAGATACTCCATTCACTGAGCCACCCAGCTGCCCCACATTCTCCATCCACCTTAAAAGCAGAGACCAGGGTCTATCTTCAAAGCCCTGAAAGGATAATCCCACGACCAAGAAAACTTTACCTGGAAAGATCATCATTAAGAGTTGAAAAAAGAGATAGTTTCTCAGACAGAAGATAAAGAAGTTTATCACCACTAATCAGCAATGCAAGAAATGTTAACGGGGGAAATCATAATTAGATATTACAGAATTATGAATAAAAACATGTAAAATATGACAACATACACATAAAATTTGGAGGAGGGACTTTAAAAAGTTACTCTTTGTATTTTATTTTACTAAAATAATGTTTTATTTCATGTTTGAGAGAGAGAGACAGAGTGTTAACAGGGAGGGACAGAGAGAGGGGGAGGCACAGAATCTGAAGCAGGCTCCCGGCTCTGAGCTGTCAGTACAGAGTCCAACGTGCAGTTCAAACTCACGTATTGTGAGACCATGGCCTGAGCTCGAAATCGCACACTTAACTCACTGAGCCACCCACTTGCCCCAAAGGTTAGCCTTTTTAAATTTCTCGAATGTGTTTATATTTAAGTGACCACCAAATTAACATAGACTGCTGTCTCCTTGGGATATTATATGTAAGCCTTGTGATAACAAACTCAAAACTCAAAATACATGAAAAATAAAGAACAAGAAAGCCAAGAAAAGCACAACACAAATCCGTCTATGAGAAAGAAAGAGAGTAAGGAAAAAAAGAAACAGAGACCTACAAAAGCAACCGGAAAACAAAGAACAAAATTACAATTAGTACATAACGGTCAACAATTACTTTAAATATGAATAGCTGAAGTGCTCCAGTCCAAATACGTAGGGTAACAGCATGGACAAAAAACAACCCTCATCCATATGCTGCCTAGCACAGACTCACTTCAGACCTAGACACATACAGACTGAAAGTGAAGGGATGGAGATACAATTCCCGTGCAAATGAAAGCAAACAACAACAAGGACAACAAAAACAACTTCAAACAACAACACCTCAGAACCAGGTAGCAACACCTATATCAAACCAAATAGACTTTAAAATCCTCAATAAAATATTAGCAAACTCCTCTCAACAACACACTAAAATGATTAGGTGGCTTTTATTCCAGGGAAACAAAGATGGCTCATCCAATCAATCAACATAATATCCCACCTCAACAAAACGAAGGGTAAAAATCATATGATTATACCAATAAATGCAGAAAAAGCATATGACAAAATTTAACATGTATTCATGGTAAAAGTTCTCAACAAAGTCAGGGGGGCAGACATGCCTCAACACATAAAAATATTATTTTATATATTGTTTATATTAAGTTCACACCTAACATCTCAATGGTGAAAAACTGAGAGCTTTCCCTCTAAGATCAAGAACAAGACAAATATGTCTACTTTTGTCACTCTTGTTTAATATAACACTAGAAGTCCTAGCCACAGGAATCAGATAAGAAAAAAGAAACTAAAGTCATCTACCTTTGTAAAGAAGCTGAACTGTCACTATCTACAGATGACATGAGAATATGCATAGAAAACCTAACACTTTCCCCCCAAAACTACTAGAAGTAATAAACGAATTCAGTAAAGTTGCAGATACGGAGTTGATACACAGAAATTGGTAGGGTTTCTATATAATAATAATGAAGTCACAGAAAGAGAAATTAAGAAAACAACACCTTTCCTAATTGCACCAAAAAAAGAGAGAGTAAAATAGCTAGGACTAAACTTATCCAAAGAAGTGAAAGACCTGTAGTGTGAAAACCATAAGTCAACGATGAAATTGAAGATGACACAAACAAATGGAAAGCTATCCCATGATCATGGATTGGAAGAATCAATATCATTAAAATGTCCATATTACTCATAACTATCTACAGTTTCAAGGCAATCCCTATCCAGATACCAAAGGCACTTTTCACAGAACTGAAACAACTAATACTAAAATATGTATGGGACCGCAAAAGACCCTGAAGAGTGAAAATAATCTTGAAAGACAAAACCATACCTGGAGGTATCAAAATCCCAGATTTCAAGATGTAGTACAAAGCTTCAAGTAAAGCAATTGGTATGGGTAGTGGCACAAACACAGACACATAGATCGATGGGACAGAATAGAAAGCCAGGAAATAAACCCAGGCTTATGTGGTAAATTAACCTATAACAGAGGAGGCAAGAATAAACAATGGGGGAAAGACAGTCTCTTCAACAAATGGTATTGGGAAACCAGGAGATCTACATGCAGGTAGCTAGGACCTAACCCTAACGCTAGCCTGGGCTCTGGCCCTAAAGGGACCTAGCATGGACGTCTGAAAGAAATAACGGATTGGGGCCAATTACCATTGGGGGAAATCCTGTGTGAAAGTCACACTCTCTCCATGACATTTCCATGGCCGTGATGGAGATGGAGGAGGAGATCCTGAGACAGTTTCAGTCTGGCCCACCCATATGTTTGGCTCCGCTCTTCCAACGCTACCCCCTGACCCATAACCGCACATGGGCCCTCATTTCAGTCCTGCAGGGAAATCACATCACTGTGGGTTGTTGGAGCAAAGGCACTTCCGGAGAACCAACCCTAACCCTACCCACTGCTCTGCCTCTAAGCGGGATCACCTTCTAAGGCTGAGAAAAGAAGCGGTGGGGCATGGATTCCTCCTTTTTCTACCCTGTGTTCTCTTCAGGACCTCAGGACATTGAATGCTGCCCACACTCACTGGCGACGATAGTCTGCTTTACTGAGTCCACCAAATCAAACGCTAATCTCACCAAGAAACACTCTACGAATATCCCGAGAAAAAATGTTTAGTCTGGGGCACCCCACGGCCAACTCAAGTAGACACATAATAATAACCATCACAGGGTCATTCCCGTTTTGCTTCCCTTCCCTCATTCACCTCCTATTGCTAACTTTCAAGTTCTGAAGTCGTTGCTTTTTATATTCTGACCAGTGTATAGCGTTAAGAGAAATTTGAGGAAAGTTGTCTTGTGCAGGGACTAGTGTTTCAGTTAATATGAAAATGTTTCCGGTCAGGTAAGGGAAAAAGATCTTAGCTAGGGCACCAACATACTCCATGGTACTTTATCAGGGTTGGCCCTCAGCTTTCCAAACCCTTAACATGCTAATGGGAAGGCAGTGTAACATGGGTGAGAGCATGCATGTTGGCATAGGAGCAGAGCTGGTGCCCATCGCAGCCACACCACTTGTGTTTGTGTTATCTTGGACCAATTACTTAACATATCTGAAACTCAGCTGCCTAATTTATAAAATGGAAATAATAACAAAGGGTCAAAATGTTTAAATGACAGTATTGGCAAGGTGCTTAATCCAACACCTGACAACACGGAACAAGTGCTCCACCGATGATAGCCATCATTATATCCTCATTTGAACAGCTAAGACAGGCTAATATTCTGTGTGGGGTCAGATACCTACGGGTGGATCTCAGGTCTTCTGACACTGATTCTTTAATTTGGAGGGAGCCCAGGGCCAGGATGGCTGAATGAGTACAAGGAGGTACACCAGTAAGCCAGTCCTCTATCCACCTCTTATTTGATAGTCCAGTTGTATATTCATCTCTTTCCTTCCACTAAAAGAAATGCAAATCCCTCCCTCTAGAAGAAATAATACACAGATGCTTGCATGTAATATTAAGTGTTAGGCTCTGTAAAACTGGCACATGCCTCATCTCACTTAATCTCACAATGGCCCTTCATATGGGAGTCCTTATTCCAATTTCAAGGTGAGGAAATTGAGACCTAGGAAAGTCAAGTGCCTTCCCATAACTTGTTTATGACTGTGTTAGACAACAACCCTAGACTCCTACTCCATGTCCAGTGTGTTTTCTTCTGTGCCACAGTTTGTTCTCTTCCAAGGCGAACTGCTAAAGAATCATTTGAGCAAAGCAGTAAAAAAAAAAATCATTTAAGACGTCTAGTTTTCACCCAAGCACTGCTTTCTGGGTGACTTTGGTGTGTTTTCTCTCTGAGAAACAAAGGTGAGAAATTCCAAACCTCGGCCTTTTTTACGGAGTTATGAAGACGAGTAGAAATTAGTAAAGCTCACTGGCAGATTAAGGTTTCCAAGTTGAAGACATTAGTTTGAATTCTCATATTATGGGTGTTAAAGTGGAAGCTGGGATTTCACATGGCTTTGACAATCGCCATCAATTCCTTTCTTCAAGATTTGACTGCATATTCTCACTCTTTCCTTTTTTTCCCCTTTTTTAACTATACTTCCAATCTGCCAGCTCATCCCTAGTTTCTCCCTATGTCTAGCAAAGGCCATTCTCCATATGTCCACATTAAGTCTATCATCAAAGAAGAATAAAAGATAAAAGAACAAAGCCAGAGAAGTAAGACTCAATACTAAAATGTAAATTGGTGTTAACACTTCTACTTCCAGCCAAATGTAATAACAAAAACTAGATTTATACTCCTTATGGAAGCAGCTAAAAGCGTAGACAAAATATATAAGAAGCTGTTCTCAAAACATCAGACATCAGGCAGTGAAGGGCAGTGGTCCCTGATATTGGGAAATAAATGAAATGGTTCCTATAGTGCCCTAGCTTATTGACTAGGCGGGGATTTGAGTCTGTGGTTTAGAGAGGAGGAAGCAGGCATAGCCCAACAGTTTCCCTGAATTGTGGAGGGGGTAGTCACTGATTCAGGAAGACTGCTATATTTCACAGAGCAGAGTACCAAAGAAGAGAAAGTTGTTCACAGAGAGAACTCCAGAGATCAACAGATTGCCTGCCTTGAGTATTCAATTGGATATTGATAAACTCTTGTGTATGAGGAAACTGAGACCAGGGGAAAGAACAATACCCACTGCCATACAGGGTCAGGAATAATGCCTGACAGCCAGTGTGGAAGACCTCACAATTTACATGCCATTTGAAAAATACTTGATTTTTGTGTCAGTACTGGACAAAAATTATCCCTAAACTAAGTGCTGCCTGTGCCTTGCCCAAAGTATATTTAAAGAAAGACCTGAAAGGATCAAGCTATTTCTAAGTAACTAAACTATGTCCCAAAACAAAAACCAAGAATATTTTTAGGCATCTAGAAGTATCCAGCCTCTGGCAGGCTAAAACTGACCATGTTTGGCAACCCGTAAAAAATTATCAGGCATGCAAAGAAGCAGGAAACTAAGACACGTAAGGAAGGGGAACTCAACTGACACTGACCCAGAAATTACACAAGTGATATAATTCATACATAAGAACATTCAACTAGTTATTATAACTATTATCAGTATATCCAAGAAATTCTAGGGCAGAATGAGCATGTTAAATAGAGACATGCAAGCGATCTGTAAGACCTAAACCAAACTTCTCATGACAAAAGCAATGACTAAAATAAGAAATCTGGTCTATGATTACTGAATGGAATTAAAGGCATATAGACAGTGCACAAAAAAAAAAAAAAGTTTGATGAACCTAAAGACATAGCAATGGAAATCATCTGAAATGAAACACACAGAGAAAATGTGACTGAAAATCATCCAATATACATGTAATGGTATCTCCAAGGAACACAGACAAGAAAACTAGTTTCAGTAAATAATGAAACTAATTTGAATTTATAGTTGTTAAGGTTGATGCAAACTAAAAATATATAGTTCCAATAAATTCAATGAACCTCAAGGAGAGGAAATATGAGGAAAACTACACCAAGGCACCCCACAAAATCAAATTGCTTAAATCCAGAGAAAGGGAGGAAAAATATTTCTCATCAGAACCAATGCAATCTAGAATACAGTATGATAACTTTTTTAAAGTACCTAAAGTAGGAGACCATTATGATCTTGGATTAGGCAAATATTTCTTCGCTAAACCACCAACAATATGATTCATTACAAGAAAAAAATATGATTGATTGGATTTTATCAAATTAAAACTTTTGCTTTTCAAAGAACAAAGAGTTTGAAATAGAAGACTGAGGCTGGGAGAATATATTTACAAATCACCTATGTGAAATGGGACTTATATCTAGAACATATGGGCAATCTGCAAGGTTCAATATTCTGAAGAGAAATAATCCAAAAAAAGGCATAAGATTTGAAAAGACACATTACCAAAAAAGACATACGTACAGCAGATACACACATGAAAATGTGTTGAGCATCATGAGGGGAAATGCAAATATAAACTACAATGAGATAAATGAGATACAATGAGATCAACTACTACCTCATACCTAGGATATGAAAGAACTGGAATTCTCACATACTGCTAATGAGAATGTAAAAGTGATAAAACTACCCTGGCAAACAGTTTGACAGTATCCTAAAAAGCTGAACATGCAACCTATTCTATGATTCAGCCAAATCTACTCTCAAATATTTTCCCTAGAGAGATCAAAGTTTACGATCATACAAAACAAAACAAAACAAAAAAAAAAAAGAGAGAGAGAGAGAAAAGAAAAGAAAAAAATGATGGTTATAGAAGTTTTGTTTTTAATAGGCTAAGGAGCAGCAGCTGGTGCTTCAGTTGGTAGATTTCTTGATTTCTTGATTTCTGCTTGGGTCATCATCCCAGGGTCGTGTTATTGAGTCTCACATTGAGCTCCACACTAAGCATGGAGCCTGCTTAAGATTCCTTTTCTCTTTTCCTCTGCTCTCTCTTTCTCTTTCTCTCTCCCTCCCCCTCTCCCTCTCCCTCTCTATCTCCCTCTCCCTCTCCATCTCCCTTTCCCTATCTCTCCCCCACCTCTCCTTCCACCCTCCCCTCTCCTTCTCCCCCCCCCTAATAAAAAGAAATAAATACGCCAAATGTGGAAATAATACAAATGTCCACTGAAATGTGAACGGATAAACAAGTAGTAACAGATGATTGGAACCCACATCCCTATGGATAATATTCAAAATACCAAGTGAAAGAAGTCAACTCCCCACCCCTAAAAAATGAGGAGTATGTCTTATATAATTTTATTTGCATACTATTCTAGAAAATGCAAGATAGTATGTAGGGACAGAAAACAGACCAGAGATTGCCTAGGAATGGGAATCGGGAAGACATGGGGGAAGGGAGGGATATTTAAAGGATACAAGGACATTTTTAGTGGTGACAGACATATTCTTTTCCTTGTTGTTATGTATACATTGGTGTATATGTAACCAAAATTTACCAAATTATGTAATTGTATTTATTAATATTAGTATTAATTATTAATTAATTTATTTATTAGGGCTTTTCCTTAATTTTGTTAAAGTTTATTTATTTTTGAGACAGAGAGAGACAGAGCATGAACAGGTGAGGAACAGAGAGAGAGGGAGACACAGAATCTGAAACAGGCTCCAGGCTCTGAGCTGTCAGCACAGAGCCCGACGCGGGGCTCGAACCCACGGACTGTGAGATCATGACCTGGGTCGAAGTCGGACGCTTAATCGACCAAGCCACCCAGGCGCCCCATAGGGTTTTTTTTTTTTTTTTTTTCAGAGAGAGAGCTGAAGCGTTCATAACTGGGGGAGAGAGGCAAGGGAGAAAGAGAGAATCTTAAGCAGACTCCATGCTTAGTATGGAGCCCAATTAAGGGCTTGATCGAACCTGGGATCATGACCTGAGCCAAAATCAAGAGTCTGATGCTCAAGTGACTGAGCCATCCAGGTGCTCCACCAATTATGTAATTTAAATATGTACAGTTTGTGTATATCAGTTAAACATTAATGAAGTTGTTAAAAAAAACAAACTTGATTAGATATTGTGTCTTTTGACCTCTGGGGCTGCTATTTCAAACCTGGCCCACCAGCATCTACTGATTCTGGGAATCCCCAGTATCTTTCGTTAACTCACATAAGTTCTTCAAAAAAAATGTAACTTGGGAGAAGGGGAAATACCCTGGCAGTTATATCAATTTTATCAATTGTCAATTTATCAATTTTTATCAAGTTTATCAATTATAAACGTCACAACACTTACAACTATGATCCATATATGAGATGGGTGATATAGCATATGTTCCCTTTAGACAACTTGGAGCTGGTTGAGTCCCAGCACCCCATTACCCTTGTACACTTGTTAATTACTTGTTTACCAGTTAATGGTCCTCTGCCTCCTTATACTGTATAAAGAAGGGACTTGGTCTGTCTTGCTCACTTCTGTGTTTATAATGTTACAAAACCAGGCTGGAACGCTGGCGGAAAACAAAGCGGCACTCGGAGATCTTCTTTGGATTGCAGATCTTGGTGGAACGGTGGGCTCAGAGGACACTGTTTCTCCAAACTTCTGAGCGCTGAATGCAAGTGGGGCAGGAAATTTACAGTCATCAGCTGTCATATCTGTGGGGGTTTTCCTGCACACAGAAAACAAAGGAAAAAGAACCAGGAGGAGGGGTCTCTAAGATAGAGACCAGAGTTCGTTTTAGTCCCACCGGCCATCTTTGGTGCAGTATTTTATTCACTTCTCCAACATAATCCCTTTTTATGCCTTTTAAAACACCTTTTAAGTAGGTATCACCTTTCTTTTTTTTAGGTTGGTACCCTCAGAAGGCTAAGATGCCTGCAGTAGTTTGGCGAGCAACAGTGTTTTCAATAAAATGTACCATGGTATTCAGTATACAGGGCCCAATGGTTACAAGTAAAATTAGGGAGAAGAGGGGACCTGCCAGGGCAGGAAGCCAGGATCCCAATCTGTGAGATCTCATTTTTTCCATTGGTTGGTACTTTCCTGTTGTCAATGTTGAATTATTATTATTTTTTATTTATTTTATTTTATTTTTTTAGCTCCTTAACCTTAGTTGTAAGTATTTCTGACTGGTTTAAAAAATAGCAACATTCCTCCCCCGAAAAGATGCAAGTCCCTCCATTTTCTGAAGTGAGGAGGTCGGGAGCTTGTCTATTTTGGGGGGGTTACTGCCACCAGAGAGTTTATTTGGTTTTCTAAGGTTACCAGAGAATCGGCCACCCGTTCCATGTCTTCATTTAGCTCTTGAGATAGTCTATGGTACAGTCCTATGCATAAACCTATGCCGCCTTATCCAGTTCCTATTCCTGTCACCAATTTCTGAGCCTATCCGAATGCGTAGCAGGACTGCCCGTTTAGCCTGAGACTTGGGGGCTAAAGGTTGTTAGGAACTGATCTTCAGTGTATACCAAATATCCCTGGGGTTCGGAAGATGGAATAACAATTCTGAGTCCAGTTGGCCTCTAAGCATCGATAGGCAGAATTAGAACACAGAACACCCCAAGGGTGCAACATATTTTCCTTGTCTGCAATCTTGTGTAGGTCTCCTGGGAGCTTTCCTAAACG
>NW_024962244.1:0-136774 GCF_018350215.1 Panthera leo | reverse complement strand
TTTCATTATTAGAAACAGCACTTTGTATTTGACCTTATATCTGCCAAAAGAGATATGTGTAATGGATTTCGGTTTGTATCTTGATATGAATGTTTCTGGTACAAAAAGAAACAATCAGGAAGCGAAAAGAAAGATCATACCAGCCAGGTGGCTTCTCCAGATATCACTGTGATAGAATCCATTTCAAAGAGCATAAGGGAGAGGAGCAATGGAAGGAGAATTGTGGTCCACATAGCAGTTAACTGATGTTTAGGATTTAACCAGAATAACTCTAGTTGTTTTCTAACACTGACAGAAGTTGTAAGAAGTTCCATGTTGTCAGTAAAGCATGAACAGTTGTGAAGGATAAATCCCTTTTTCTAAAATTTTGGTAAAATATCGTTGCCTTAGGCTATTTAATTTTTGAAGGTTATCACATGCTATACAAAATAGTTATCCTTTACATCAGCAGGGTGTCTATACCAATCAATGACATATGAATACTATTTCCAATTTCAAACACTGTTAAGCATATAGTCTAATGTTATTTACTGTAATCCATCGCAGGTTCAAAATCACCAACCTTCCTTAAAGGGTTTTTACCTTACCATAATGAAATATTGTACCCATGAAAATAATTCCCTTTTGACATGTCCCCAGCCACTGTAGTCTTACATTAACTGTCTGACTCCATAAATTTAACTGTACTTTTACCCTTTTCAGTTTGGCAGTAGACAATATGCTCCTTTTATGATTTCTTCATTTGCTCAGTTTATTAAAACATTTGACTTCTAGGTCCTCCACACAGCGACCTATATCAGTAATTTCTTCTTTTTTTTAATTAACAATATCGTGTTTTATCAATTTGTCCTGTGATTTGGATACTGTCCACAACATGATATTTTTAATGATTATGGAAGATATACGTTCTATTTCTCACAACCAAATAGAATATGAGACTTAGGTTTTCAAGATATGGCTTGCAGTGCATAAAATTGTGTTCCATCTACACGTACTTGTTGGTAATTTTGTCCTGACAGGGGGCCATTACAGAAGTGCTGTTCCTAGATGTCTAGAGAGCTCAAAGGATTCTTCTGTCCTTTTATGTGAATGAACTTTCACATTGATGGGCTTGCATAGGTTAAACTCATCCTTATAGTACAGGCATTTATCCTACCTTATAATGGCCTAAGATCCTCTGAATGTTTTCCCAGATGCAGTGTCCTGTATTTGGTTGAGAATGTTTGCATACATATTGTGGCTCTATACTTTCTTTTTATGTATAGTTTACTTTGGGGGAGTTACCTTTGTTGCCGTTGGTATGTTTGCATACATGGCATCTTACCATGAGTTTCGAATCCCAGTGTTTGAACGCTTCAGAGTATTTCATGTTGTATTGGAGATAATGTTTTCTCAAATGGGGGAAACAGTTCCTCTGTATAGATATCTGGTCATAGGCCCTCTTCGTTGCAGGTTTTTATCTTTGATGATAACTATCCTTCCATGTTATTGAGCCTGTCAAAATCTCTTCATCTAAAGGATATAGTTTGGTTTCATGGAGTTTGTTAGGAATTTTTGAATTATTTTTGGGTTATCTCCCTATGGTGCTGTGCAGGAAATTGTTTACAATAATATCTGTTACCCTTTTTATTGCTCTAGGGTCAATCACAGTGACTAAGCTTTCATTTCTCATTTACTTTGTATTGTGTCCTTTTTAATCTTTCAGGGTAGTATTTTCTTCTTTTGCATTAACATGACATATATTTAAAACAAAGAATTCACATCCTCAATATTTTTCAAGCCAATATGTCATTTCTTTGAGTTCTTCCATGTCCTCTTTTCCTTCGTCTGATACACTTGAGTTTGTTGTTTCTTCCTATAGTTTCCTCAATGTTCAAAGATATGCTGTTATTTGTGTTCTTCTATTCTGAATGAATTCTTAAATTTTACACCAACCCATAGTTCTCAGAGTTGGTTTTCTTTTCAGATTCAAGAGCTTTATTTCCATTTAAAATTCTTGATTTTCCCATTAGTAGTTATGTCATTTGCTAGTTTCATTGTGCCCTTTGCCAGATTTCCATTACTCTCTTCAGGTTGAGTTTTCCTTTCCCATTCCACTGGTCCAAAACATTTTGTAGGAAGATGGTAACCGTATAACTGTCAGTTTCACATAGAACATTTTAAATTGGACCTAATGTTAGTAGTCATGAAGATAGGGTCTGGCTCTCTGGATTACTATTTTTATGCAATAACATTTTCCATCACATTCTTCAGAATATGACCAGGGCTTTTGAAAAACAACAGGAGAAAGAGGAACCCCCAACTTTTTCTTACAGAAGCTTAAGGGTCAAATGAGGAAATATTCAGAGCTATATCTGCCTAGTAGGGCAGGGTCTCCTGAAAGTAAATTTTATCACTAAAAGTTGTCCTGATATATTTCCATAGCCCATGTAAGAACTCAATTTTTTTGCTGTCTCCTTCATTTGTCCTCTCCCAAATATCATCTACATGTATTGCAGATGACACCTTGTCATCTACAGGAAGATTGTAGACCTTCCAATTGGATTCTTTGACTTGGCAATATACATTAAGGTGCCAGATTGTCTTTTAATGGCTTTGGAGGTCATTTGTTTTATTATTAGAGATAGCATGTTTTGTTGGCCTACATACCTTCTGAAAGACAAGGACGTAATGGATTTGGAGACGTGGGTCTTGTCTTCCATGTTTCTGGTACACAAAGAAGATAGCATGAAGCTGCAAGTATCTCACCTCAGGCAGGGAAGCTGTCTAGAATACAGAATTCATATTGAAGAACATAAGGGAGAAGATCATTGGGAGGAGAAGAATTGTGACCCACTTAGCAGGGAACGGATATTCTGGATTTAATAAGAATCACTCTTGTTGCTGGGTAACACAGAAAGAAGTTCTAAGAAGTTTCATTAGGTCAGTAGATGGTTAACAGTTGTGAAGAAGAATTAATATTTCTAAAATTTTGACTAGATATCCTTTCTTCAGTTTCTTAATATTGATAAACGTATTATGTACTTCTGACAATGGATATCCTTCATATCCACATGATTTCCATGGGAATAAGTGAGAAATCACGGATATTTACAATTTCAGTCCCTACCAGACATACAGTTCATTGGAAGGTAGTGTGTTCCATCTGAGGTCCACAAGCACTAACATTCTACCAACCATTTTTGAAGTCCCCAGGAGAAGGTTTCAACATGAAATCTCTCATTTCAACATGATCCAATCCCTGATAACTACATTCAATTTCAGTCTTCATAAGATTTAACTGTGCTAGGGCCCTCTTCAATTAGTTAGAAGAAATTATTTTCCTTTTGGTTTTGTTTCACGTCACCAATTAATTAGATATTCAGGCTTCCAGGTTGCTTTACACAAGAACCTATATCAACATCTTTTTTCTTTTTAAATAAATAATATTATACACTACCTACTCAGTAATAATGTCAGCCTCAGGCTATTGGATCTTGTACACAACATGGATATCTTTCCTGATTGTGGAGGAAATACTTTCCATTCCTACCACCATGTAGAATAGGCCCATGGGTTTGTCCACTATGGCTTTCAGTGTATAGATGTGTGTTCCATCTAAACGTACTTGGGATTATGTCCTGACAAGGTGTCATTATGGCAAGAAATATTCTTGCATGTCTTGAGATTTCAGAGGATTATTCTGTCCTTCTAATATTTTGAACTTTCACGTTGATGGGAGTGCATATATTGCCTCATAATTACATACATCCTGGTATAAATCCCACTTCATCAAGGCCTAGAACACCCGTTTGTGCTATTTGGTTGCGGGTCTTTGCATACACTTTCTTTAAGGATAGGGCTTCTCCACTTCAATTTTATATATAGTTTATTTTGAGGAAGTGTCCTTTCCTGGCTTTGATATCTTTGCACACATAGCTTCCTTCATGAGTTTTCAAATGTAGGCTCTTGAACTTCTTGAATTACTTCATGGTGAATTCAAGGTAATATTTGTTCAAATGTGGGAAAGTCTTCTAGGTAACATTGTTCAAGTGTGCACCTTGCAGATCACTTTAATTTCAGTGGGTGTAAAATTTTTTTTAAGAAAAGGAATTGAACAAACACATATGCCTCATATGTATCACTTTTGACCTTCTGCAAGATTCTCTTCTTCTGTTTGTTAATTTAAGTTATCATCTTTATTGATTCACATAGTTTAAGTCATCCTTTCACGCAGGGATGGATTCCAATTGACCATGGTGAATGGTTCTTGTAATGTGTTCTGAATTTATTGTGTATGGTGTGATTGTGGATGAAATATGCTGGTTGCAAAAGCAATTATGTTTAAAAGGTGAAAACATTTCCTATCTGTGAATTTTACATATAAATGAACTTTTTCATTACTTTTCATATGGCTTTGTGAAATACCATTTATTGATAGGTAATGAATTGGTTTTAATGGAATTGAATTTCCTAAAGTCCATTCACATAGACTATTTCTATGCTTTGCTTTTAAGACACACAATTAGGTAATTTTCTCTAAGCTTCGTGAAAGCTGCTAAGAACAAACACTAACCATGCAAACTGTTTGCTGCTGTGAGAGAACAGCTTCCTGAAATATGAGCAATATCAACACACATAACAACACACCATAAGCAAGTCAGAGTATATCAGCAGTCTTGGGAGAAACAATCCAAATGGGAATAGAAACATTAAGAAAGAGTTAAAGACAAACACAAAATAACTAAGAAGTATAATGCACATGATATTTGACAGAGAGAAATTAGAATGTGAATATTTGGTCAAAAATTTCAATAAGGACTGGTCAAAAGTAATATCTGATTTAGTTCAACATGATTACAGGAAGTTAAAATGGATAGTGTCGTGTAGTGTAGTGTAGTGTAGTGTAGTGTAGTGTAGTGTAGTGTAGTGTAGTGTAGTTCTGGTTCAATCTGGAAAGGCAAATATATAGGATTCATGTCCACATTTTGCACTTATATTAATTTGTCCAAGTATTTTCCCAGGAACACCTTCAATTTTATAGATCAAATCCTGTCTTTAAAATAAAGATATTTCAAATAGGCTCGGAAGATGGATGTGTAGGAGGATGCTGGGCTCACTTCGTCCTGCTGATTGCTTATATTCCACCCACATAGGCCTAAATAACCCAGAAAACTACCAGGAGACTAGCAGAGCAGACTCTCCACAGCCAAGCACAGACAAGAGGCCCACAGAAGAGGGTAGGAAGGGCGGAGAGGCTGTGTGTGCTATATGGACTGGCAGAAGGGAGCCAAGGTGGTGGAGGGACAGCCCGCTGGGCAAGGTAGAGCCCCCGAAGTCTGGCTTTCAAAAGTGGAGGGGCCAGACCCATGAGTTCTGACAGCCAGCAGTCTTAACGTCTAGAATGTTAAAAGTCAACAGCTCTGCTCTCAGAGAGCAGGGAGGGTGAGAGGAAGCCAGGAGGGAGAGTTGTTGAGCCCTGAAGGACAGAGCTCAACAGTGGTGGGGGAAAAAAGGCACCGGCAAGTGCCATTTCCCTTTCCCATCCCCTGACTGAAATTCCAAAGGGAACCAGTTGACAGCATTGAACTTGCTTGCACTGAGCAAATACCCAACACTGTACTTCTGTGAATCTCTCACTCCCAGGGGCCTGGCTCCCTTCCAGTGCTGCATGGCCCCTCCCACAGGGGACCACCCATGGCAAAGCTAGCTAAGCCTACTCCATCTGACCCTGTGCACCTTGTGGATCCACCCCATCTAATACGTCCTTGGCCAGATCCCATCAAAGCAGCACCACAAGCCTGGCAGTGTGAAAGCAGCCCAGACAGGGGCCACACCACTCCACAGTGAGTCTTGCCCCTGGGAGAGGGGAAGACAAAGTCACACCAGTCTGAATGTGGCCCCAGCAGTGGGCTGGTGGCAAACATCTGGTCTGACTGCAGCCCTGCCCACCAACACAAGTTTCTCCAGACAGCACAGGGGAAGTATCCTGCAGCTGAGAGCTATGACAGAGACTAGCCAAAATTATAAAAAGAAAGAATTATCCTCAAAAGAAACTCCAGGAAATAGAGACAACTAACAAATTTATCAACACAATTTAAGCAATATAATGGAACAAGAATTTAGAATAATAGTCATAAAATTAATTGCTGGGCTTGAAAAAGGCATAGGAACAGCAGAGAATCTATTGCTACAGAGATCAAGGTAGTAAGAAATAGTCATGAGGAACTAAAAAATTCTATGAATGACATGCAAAATAAAATAGAGGTGCCCATAGCACAGATTGAAAAGGTGGAGAGAACAGGTGATTTGGAAGATAAAATTATGGAAAAAGAGGCAGCTGAGAAAAATAAGATAAAAAATCCATGATTATGAAGGGATTATGAAGGGACTAATTAGAGAACTAAGTGATGCAACCAAATGTAACAATATCTGTATCATAGGAATTCCAGACTAAGAAGGTAGAGAAAAAGGGGCTGAAGGTGTACTTGAACAAATCATAGCTGGGAACTTCCCTGATCTGAAGAAGGAAACAGGCACTGAAATCCAAGAGGCACAGAGAACACCCTTCAGAGCAAACTTGAATGAATCTTGTGCTGGACATATCATAGTGAAATTGGCAAAATACAAGGATAAAGACAATTCTGGAAGCAACTAGGGATAAATGGCCCTGACTTACAAAGGTAAACACAAAAGGGTAGTAGCAGACCTATCTACTGAAACTTGGCTGGCCAGAAATGAATGGCAGGAAATATTCAATGTGATGACCAGAAAAAAATATGCAGCCAAGAATCCTTTATCCAGCAAGTCTGGACCATTCAGAAAAATAAACTCAAAATGGATAAAGGACCTGAGTGTGAGACAGGACACCATCAAAACCCTAGAAAAGAAAGCAGGAAAAAACCTCTGTGACCTCAGCTGCAGTAATTCCTTACTTGACACACTTCCAAAGGCAAGGGAATTAAGAGCAAAAATGAACTATTGGGACCTCATGAATATAAAAAGCTTCTGAACTGCAAAAGAAACAATCAACAAAACTAAAAGACAACCAATGGAATGGGAAAAGATATTTACAAATGACATATCAGAAGTTAGTGACATATATTCATCATAATCAAACCAATAATTGTAATATTATACATTCTTCTCAAGAACACATAGACCATTTTTTTCAAATGATAAATCACCTCTACGGCAAGAAAACTGGTCAGTGCCAATTCAAAATAATTGAACTTGTTTATTACAGTGTCTCCAAACACAATGCTATACAGAGCAATCACTCAACCACAAACAAAACACAGGAAGAACACAACTTGGAGGCAAAATAACATGCTATCAAAAAGGACTGGGACTACATGTAATCAGACTAATGAAAATAAGACATGCATAGAGACCACTAAACTGGAAAACACAATATTTGAAAATCTTTGGAATTCAAAAATGTTTCATCTCAGAGAAAAGATGTTAGCAATAGATAGAGGTCTACCTGAACACATCAGAACAAAGCCTAATGTAGGAGGTAATGTTCAACCTATAGCTATCAAAGGCAGAAGAACCAGTAAAGCTCTTGAGTAGTAGAGAGAGGGCCCCAAGAAAGATTTCAGTAGAGGAATATAATAAACAATAAAAAACAGTAGAAGAGTCTTTAATCTGGAGATGGACCTCTGAGAAGCTTCAGAAAATTGATGACTTTGTACACCAATTTATTGTGTTATTGTTTAAATCTACTTTATCAAAAATATTCAGAGTGAAAACTCCAACAGAGGTAAATAGAATATTAGGAGATGAAAGAACAATCACAATCCAGAAATGCAAGAGTTAGAAGAGAATTATGTGCAAATATATATGCTACCATATTGGACCATCCAGAAGAAATGCACATAGCTGACAAACGAGTCATCTTGAAAAACCCAATGAGCAAGGAGAGAAAAGTTTTCAAGGTATCTTATCATGAATTGTGGGCAAACTAGCTGCTTTGACTGGCAATGACCACCAGTATACAGAAATCTCCCAATTAAGCAGTGCATAGGACCATGTGTCCATACCTGTGAAGTCTACCAAATATTTAAGGGTTAGTTCATAACTGGTATTCTGAATAAAATCCAAAATATTGGTGAGGAACACAGATTCTAAATTAATTTCATGATGTCAGGAAAACCCTGATCCAAACCCACATGGTGATACTACCAAAAAAGAACACAAGCACAACTACCTGAAAACATAGATATAATCATTTGAAACAAACATTAGCGTAATGACCTCCCCCCACAGAAAACATGATAAAAATCATTATGCATGATCAGTTGGGGTTGATTCGTGAGTGTAAGTGTGCATGAATATTCATGACCCTTTTCACATTATACTCCACTTCAAAAGAAAAAAAAATTAAATCAATGGAATATTACAACAGATAGTGATAAGGTAAATTATTTGATCAAATTAGCTCTAGAGGACACACCTGTGTCCATTTCAGGCCATATATGGAACAAAACCAGTAGTCTGGGACTCAGTGGTGAAAATCATAGACTGAATTTTCTAAGACAAGAATGCCCACTTTCTGCACTTTCATACAGCATTCTCTTGGAGGGTCACCCACAGCAGTAGGTACAAGATACTTCTAAGACTTTAACAGTTAAGGAAGAAGAAAATGATCTCCCAGTGAATCTTATATTATCCTGTATAATAATACCAAAAAGATTCTCATAAGTGTAACAGCAAAAACCACTAGGTATGATCAATGAGGTCACTGAATTTGTGGGATACATACCTCCTATACTGAAGTCTGTGGCATTGGCAGAGACCAATAATGATTTAGCTGAAGGAGAACATAATTATATCAATATCATTTTATCATGTGCACGTGTACTAAATGTAAAAAATACATAGGTATTAATTACACAAAGGAGATGAATGATCTCTACTCCAAAAAGTATAAAGCTTCAAGGACCATTTTTAAGACACCCATATCAAATGGAAAGGTTTTCCATCCCTGGGATATGAGAAAACAATTAAGGTTGAAGTGGGCATGCTACCTAGTACCCTGTATAGTTTTCAGGCAATCCCTATCAAAATATAACCAGCACGTTTTTGGCCCAGTCAATGAAATGTTCAACTCTTGATTTCATGCAGTTCACCCTCTCACTGCATGTGCTAAAGCCCAAGTCCAACGATGCAGTGACTGTGGGGAGCCTGCTTGAGATTATTTCTATCACCCTCTACCCTTAACCCACTGCTGTTCTCACACTCTGTTTCAAAATACATACATACATGCGTACATACATACATACATACATACATACATACATACATACAAAAACATTTAAAATAATATCCATGATATTCACAATAGTACAATGAAGAATATGCACAGTGTTTAAAGATACCACCAAAGATTCCTAGAAACCAAAGCAATCCTAAATAATGAAAACAGGTGGAGCTACTACTATACCAAACACCAAGATATAAGCACAGGCTGTACCACTCAAGATGTTTTGCCTCAGTCCCTTGAGCTATGAGTTGATGTCTTTTCAAATCTACCTTGCCACTGCTTACAAATATAATCAGTGGTATTCCCCTGACTGGTGTCTCTCCTGTCAATACAACCTGCTGAATGAAGTGGCATCAAATATGGGTTCTCAGTAACCATTTGAGATTAGAGCTCAGATAAAATGTCATCTTTGCCTACTGACTTTATAGGAGTGAGAAAGTTAAGTGTGCCTCTAGCCTACAGTCTCTTGCCTCCTGACAAATCTATGAAGGACAAACATCCTCGGCCACAAGTTTTCCTGCAGGTTCTTTGCATTTTATGATGAGAGTGGCATATTAACAAAAACATCACTTTACTACCATTTACAATGTAGGTCCACCTTCTCAGCCTGAGGGCTAAGGAAACACTTCTGGGATCTTGAAGTAATTTCTCTGATGCAAATGGTGTTTAAGGGTGGATTTTGTCATCCACGACTAGGATGGGGCCCTTCTTTCCAAATGATGTCTTTTAGTTGTTTTTAGTCTTTGAAGATGGCAGCAAGACAAGACGTTATTGTTTTCAAATCCAGGTTCAATGCCAAATAACTATGGCTATTTCATCAAAATACCCAAACCAAAACCTAAGTGCAGTTAAGAATGGAGATAGAGACAGAGAAGAGTTATTGATACCATTCAAAAGATCTAGTGCCCTAGAGGATTTTGTAGATGGTGGGTGCCTCCTAGGTCCTATTCATGGCTGCACTATATTATCTCTAACATCAAATCAGGTTTGTAGTAAGATGTGAAAACTACTCTCTGGGGAGAAACCATATCTCTCACTTACCAACCTGAAAGACTGCTGCTGGCTTCAATGAGATCCTCATTTTCCAGAGATTTCCTGAGATCCAAAGCTGTGATCCACTGATATGTAAGCCAATTCCATACTTGATACAGAACAATGCACTCTCTCACCATTCAGAACATGCACTTGTTACACCCGTACACACTCAAGCACACACACACACACACACACACACACACACACACACACACACACACGTGTTTCCTCCCCTCTGGAGACACAGGTGTCATGTTATAGGGTGTTCCCACAACCTAGATGTTTGCATACGAAAATCTACATAGAGGAAAGTCAAAATCATCCCCTATGTGGCACATAATGTGAAAAGAGCATATAATGGTCAGTGAGCTGAGGATATATAAGGGAAGGCCCAAAGTAGGATGAGTCAGAAATTTTCCTGGTGCTGTTCTACCCTCCTGAAATGTATATTGTCACTCTCCCTGACAATACAGTCACTGTTAAGACAATAATGCCATCTATAGAGATTAAGCTTACAAATTGAGGACCTTCTGTTTCTGATGTACACAAATATGCATACTACCATGGTGATTCTTTCCTCCGTCTGCCACTTATATCACTTGGCAATGATCAGAAAGGAGATGACACATTAACCCTCTCTCAATGCTATCAAGATGCTTCAGCAATCAAAATGTGGACCATTTTTCAGTCTTGATGTTCCAGTATGATAGCAAAGCTTCATTCCCTGGACATTCTTGACCTACAATGGTTTAAGTTTTCAAAGATACCACATTTTGTAAGTGTGCTCCTCTAGTGTCAACAAATGGGAGACAGTCAAATCATTGACTGTCCACTTATTAGATAATGGTTCCACTTATGAGATAATGGTTCCAGGGCTGGCTAGAATAGGCTCTCCTGTGAGGCGTGAAATACATTTTTTTTTCAAACCTTTTGGCCCATTAATTCAAGGTATTCCTGGTAATGTACCTACACAGATGTGATGTAACTTAAAAATGATAAAATTAATCCTGTATTTGCCTTTTGTATATTTTATCAGGATCTGTCTTCTCTTCTAACACTATACCACTTTAGATCATTTGCTTTATATTGGGTTAAATCCTATCTCATTTCCTACTTGCTCTGTCTACGTTTATTACCTGATTATGTCCATTATGACCTCCCCGAGGACATAACCCTGCCAATTAATTTCAAACTGGTTGCTTTTAAATTTCCACCATGAAGAAAGTCTCTAAGGACAAATATATGATAGTATCCCATTTTGATTTATATTTTCATCAAACACAGAAAGAGAAATAAAGGTTTCTGGTAGGTTTCTGTTTTATAGAGAAAAATAAGGGCTATTTCTTTTATATATGCTTACCTTCACTGGGATCACTGTTCTCTTGCATAAATTAGTAGTCTCTTAACAGATAAGATGTAATTGGATTGATGTACAAGGATGGTTGATGCGTTGGTGTTGAAACTGGTGCAGCAGAGGTATGAGGTAACTTTGACATTGGAATCTTGGGGATGTGAGATGTTTGTAATTTAGACAAATGGGCATCATTGGCTGAAAAAACATGATATATGGTGGGAATATTGGAAGGTTCCAAGTGTAGCACAAAATAACTGTTTTTTTCCACCTAATATCTATGTAGAAAACTTGGTAGAATTTATGAAAAATTGATAAAGAGATACTTGACTTCAGTAAAGCCTAAGTATATAAAACTAATGTGCTGGTACCAATCACATTTGTATACACCAATAAGAATCCAGCAGAAAAAGAAATCACACATTTCAACCCTTTTACAATTGTATGAAACACAAGACAACTAGAAGGAAAAAAAAAACAATTAGAGGGGAAAACCTCTATGTTCTGAAAACTATAGAGCAATATTGAAAAAAATTGAAGATGGAAAAAGAAATGACTAAGCACTCCATGCTCATAGATTAGAAGTTAATAATGTTCAAATGTCTATATGATGTAAAAGCATTCTACACACTTAATGTAATCCCCATCAACAAGCCCCCATCATTTTCACAGAGCCCAACTAAACAAGTCTAAAATTAGTATGGAAACAAATTTTCTGACTGTTCAAAGAAATACTTTAAAAGAGACACACAAAAGTGGAAACATCACAATTCTGTATTTCAAACTATATTACAATCCTCTAGGCATCAAGACAGTATTGTACTGAACAAAAACAGACACAAATAACAAGGAAATGGAATCCTAACGCCAGAAATTGACACACAACTGTATGATAAATTTATCTCTGACACAGAGAAAGGAGTATCCAATGGAAAAAAGAGAGTGTCTTCAATGAATGGGGTGGGCAAAAGGGTGAATGTATAGAGGAATCAAAATGGTCCACTTTCTGACACTATAGACAAAAAATAAATACAAAATGAATGAAATATCCAAAGTAGAAGCAGAGAGTCTTTTAAACTCAAGAGGAGAACAGACAGAAACCTCTGATCTTTCCCTGAGTAACTCCCTACTAGATACGTCACCATCCATGCAAGGGATCCAAAAGCAAACGTGAAATATTGGGACTTTAAAAAAGACAAAAATCAACTGTATAACATAGGAAACTATTGAAATGGCTAAAAGGAAGATTATGAAGTAAGAGAAGCCAAAAATCACATGGCATGTCTAATGAAATTTTACTATTCAAAATATATAAAGAAATGATAGTCTCAACACACACATTCCAAAAGAAAACAGGTAACATACGAATAGAAGATGTGAACAGATATTTTCAAAAAGCAAAACAAAATAACAACTAAAACAAAAACAAAAACAAACAACAACAACAACAACAAAGAAACACATGGCTAGGAGAAAAATGAACAGTGCTTGACGTCTCTCATTTCAAGAAAATAAAAAAACAAACAAACAAACAAAAAAAAACAACCAAGTGAGTTACCACTCCACAATGGTCAGGATGACTAAAATCAACAACACAAGAAACAACAGGTTATGGTAACTATGCAGAGAGAGGTAAATGCTCTTGCACGACTGGTGGGAATTCAAATTGTGCCTGGCAGTCTGAAGAATAGTATGTACGTTTCACAAAAACATAAAAAGAGAACCCCACTACATTCCAGTATTGGCCTTTTAAGTAATTACCTCCATGATACAAAACTACAGACTTGAATGGGGACATGCATCCCAATATTGTTAGCAGCATTGAAAAGCCATGCAATATAGAGACACCTAATATATTTGTTGAGATCTATATGGATATATTGATATAGATATAGATAAGACATGTATAGATAATATAGTCTAGATTGATGATGATAGATAGATGATAGATAGATGATAGATAGATAGATATAGATAGATAGATAGATAGATAGATAGATAGATAGATAGATAGATAGATACATAGATAGATAGATAGATACATAGATACATAGATACATAGGTACATAGATACATAGAGTTAGAGATATGGAAGTTAAGAAACAAGACAGATAAACACATGAATAATATTTCAAAATAAGGAGAGGGAAACACAAAAGGAGTCTCTTAAGGATAGAGAACAAACTGAGTTTTAATGGAGGGATGTAGTAGAAGATGGGATAGATGGATGATGGCTACGAATCTAATTGGTCACTTGCTATGTTGATTGCTGATGTTGTATATAAGTGAAAACTACTCAATTCTAATCCTGAAAGTTTGAATTATGCTAGCTATATAACTCAAAAGAAAGGAAAATATAACTGAAAACTATCATTACTTAAAGTGAGAGAAAAAACACCTATGTACATTATGACATCTCAGATATCAAGTTCATAACACAGGGATAACATCACCAAAAGTGTGATGCTATCTTTAAAATGTACTATGGTGGGAATACACACAAGACTGTCCCCACATTTGAAGAATATTGAGGTAACAGCCTTGACAAGTAAAAAATGATTGATTTCACAGCATGCGTATTTTCAGACCACAATCCTATTAAGCTTGAAGTCAACCACACACAAAAAAGAAATTACAGACACCACACACACAGGTAGGTTAAAGAAGCTCACCTCAACCCCTGGGTGTGACAGAAACAAACAATTTAAGGGAAAGATTTTTTCACTCACATCCTCATGTGTGTTGTGATTTAATTCCATGGCTTTAATTATAGAAGTGTTTTAGTGCTTCAGTGTAGCAGAAGGAGGGTAAAGATTTCACATATATCACATAGTGCTGCCAGTACTATCCAACCACATTTGCCCCTCTCATTTGCTCTAGCATCATTGGCACAGTAACTGAAAGAATGAAAATGAAGTAGGAGTTTAATTAATGTTCATAATGCAAGAGGGCTCATTTTCCCTATTGTTTGTACATCCTGTGAATTAATATGGTATATTTCTTTGTCTGATTTATTTATTTAATGTACATAATAAACTATAACTACAAGGATGTCATTACAAATGGCAGAATTTCAGTGTTTTCAATGGCTTAGGAGTATTCCACTATATATCATTCATCTGTTAACGGGCATTAGTTCTCTTTCACAGTTTGACTATGTTATTGATTATGCTGCTACTAATATTTTATGTATGTGTCCTTGTCATCTGTATTTTGTGTCCTTGATTAAAAATGTAATAGCTCAATTACTTGTTCAAAATGCAGATCTATGTTTAACTATTTAATACCTCCATACTCTTTCTAGAGTGACTGTTCCAGTTTCAATTCCCAAAGAATGTAAGAAAGTTCTTTTTTATCTGCATCCTTACAATAATACAAAAATAATATACATAATAATATATTACTAATAATACATTATGATATATGTAATATATATTATAATGCAATAATATTTATATATTATTTATATTGATTTTAATGAATAAATAATAATATTTAATATGTAAATAACTTTTATTAAATTAATATTTAATAATTGAATAACTTGACACAATCATTTAAAACCAGTATATTGACTGGCACAAAGTCGGGGTACATAAATCCACTTTATTTTGGAGGCTACCAAGCTAATAAAATAGCAGGTTATTTGTCCCAATAGTCCCTACCCTAAGATTTATGTTCTTGTATACTAGAAAATAGGGGAAATGGGAGCTGGTTGGATTGCATAACCAACCCATAAAGAAGATATCTGAGGACGAACATGGAAATTCTTTCATCAGTCAGTTCTTCATTGTATCAGGAATCTGGTCTTATCATTTCTGGAAACATAAAACATAGCATAGTCAATTGTGCAGAAACTTGTTATCTCTAAAGTGAGGCTATTCTAGTTTTCAAATGCTCATTTAGTATAGGATGTTACATAGAAATCTAGTAGTAAGCACAAAATCAGACACCTGCAATAAAAATGCAGAAACTAAGGCACAATTCAGACCTCTGGAGAGTAATCTCCTCTGGACCCGCTAGTTTGAATTAAACCTCCTGGTTTCCAACATCTCCAAGTTCTGCTTGGTTCTTCCATTGGGTGGTCCAGACCAGGTTCTGTAACATTTGGCTCCCTGACCAGGAACAACGTTGGCCCATTTTTGCCAACGGTTTCGTAAAATGGTGAGGTTGTGAAGGAATGAGGAATTGCAACAGAGAGAAGACATGATCTGCCTGATATTCAGCAGTCTCCTGTTCAGTCTCCTCTGGCAGCCCCACTCTGTTATTCTGGTGGAAATCGGAGAGACTTGGTAGGTGAGAATCTATACCTGATATTGGGTAACAGAGAGGCCAAGATGATGGAAGAGCCTGGAAGCTTTTTGACATCTTGTGTCCATGAAATGCAGCCAGATCAACATTAAACCATCCTGCACAACTAGCAAACTCATTTGAGGATTAACACAACAATATGCACAACCTGAACCACAGAACTCAGTAGGCACACAGTGCAGAGAGGTGAAGTGTGGGAGTGAGAAGCTGCAAAGGGAAGAGAACTGTGTTTACTTGCAGAGAGGGGACAGAGATGGGAGGAGAGTATGGGGAAAAGTACACCCCTAAGAACAGCTGGGAAGAAAGTGGAAAAGTGGAAACACCATGGACACTGAAGAAAAAAGGGAGAAAGGAGAAAAGAAAGGGTTTAAATTCCACTAAGACTCTATAAACAGGGGAAGCACAGAATCTAGCAATCTCAATACCTGGTGGTCCTCTGCTGGGAAGGGTGAATCTCCAGGAGCAGAGAGTGAGGTCTGAGTGTACTTGGTCCTCATGAGAGAGGCGGTTCCCCTGCTGGATGGACATTTGGTACAGGCTGTGTGGCCACCCCACAGGCAAAGATCCTGGCAGACCCCAGGAAACAACTACATTCACTGGTGCTGGAAAAGGGACGTTAATTGTGAAGCCTGGTGCTAGATGTGTGTTGTGATTTTCTATAGTCCCTGAAATGCTGCTGCTACATTCTCTGGACTTTTTCTGGGGTGGGCTGGCATCCAGCTGCTGTCTCTTGGCATTGGCAGGAACATGGTCCTGTAAAGTTCCTGTGTGTGGCTGGCACCTGGCCATTGCTTGGTGAGACCCTTCCCCAGATGGTCAAGTGGTACAAAGCCACAGTCCCTCAGAAGTGAGGGCGTGGAAACACACAGCCAGGTCTGAGATAAAACTCAGGAGGGAGGTGCCACCTGGCAACCTGATGGCTTGGTCATGGACATTATAAAAGCAGGGATTGGGAAGAAGCTGGAAGCAAAGAATGAGTGTCCAATTGCTTACCAGGGAGAACAAAGAGTTCTGAACCAGAGAGTGGGTAGCTGGGTGGGGTGATTTTCGCCCCTCTCATGCATGCACTTATATGCCTACAAGCATCACAACAACCCACCCCAGTAAGCTAAGCAGCAGCATCTAGTCCCAGTAAGCTAAGCAGCGTTATCTCATGGAGAACAGAGTCTTTACACTAAGCCCCACCCAACTATGCCAACCTTGCTCTTCAGGAATACCACAAATCTCTTTGCCTGCTTGGTTTACGAACTATAAAGTGCTTCCTAGTCTGACTTCTAATTGAAAACGAGGTAATTTCAATTGTATTTAACTCTGTTCGCTGGTCCATGTATTCAATTTTTTCTCTTTTTTGTTTCTTTTCTTTTTCTTCAAACAAGAGAGAAAAAATTTATTTTCATTTTCCATTTTTATTAAAAATATTTTCTTCAAATTTTACCAAATTTTATTTTTTTTGAAAATTTTCAAGTTCTATTTTACTTCCATCATTTCATTTTATTCTATTTCATTGTATTTATTTATTCAAAATTTCAAACCTTCCTTCCCCTTTTTTCATTTCTTACGTTTCCTTTTTTTCTATAATTACCAGGCTCTTTCAACAACCAGACCAAAGCGAAACTAGGATCTACCATCATTTATTTGATTTTTGTGTTGTTTTTAATGTTTTTAACTTAATATTTTTAACTGTATTTATGCATTTTCATCCTTCAAAGTGATGAAAGGAAGTAATTCACACTGAAAGAAAGAGCAGGAAGAAACTACAGTGAGGGACTTATTCAATACAGATACAAGCAAGATGTCTGAACCAGAATTCAGAATCATGATAATAAGAATACTATCTTGGGTTGAAAATAGATTAGGATCCCTTTCTGCAGATATAAAAGAAGTAAAAGCTAGTCAGGATGAAATAAAAAATGCTATAACTGGGCTGCCATCTCAAAGGATACCATGGTGGCAAGAATGGAAGAAGCAGAGCAGCAAATCAGTGATGTAGAGGAAAAATTGTGGAGAATAAAGAAACAGAAAAAAATGGGAGACTGGGGCAAAACAGCACAATTTAAGAATTAGAGAAATCAGTGACTCATTAAAAAGGAACAACACCAGAATCATAGGAGTCCTAGAAGAGGAAGAGAGATAAATAGGGGTAGAAGGGTTATGTGAGCAAATCATAGCAGAAAACTTTCCTAACCTGGGGAAAGACACAGACATCAAAACCCAGGAAGCACATAGGACTCCCATCATATTCAACAAAACCTGACCATCAACAAGCCATTGTAGTCAAATTCACAAGATACTCAAGCAAGGAAAGAATCATGAAAGCAGCAAGGGGAAAAAAGTCCTTTACCTACAAAGGAAGACAGATAAGGTTTGCAGCAGACTTATGCACAGAAATGTGGCAGACCAGAAAGGAGCAGAGGATATATTCAATGTGCTCAATTCGAAAAAATACGCAGCCAAGAATTTTTTTATCCAGAAAGGTTGTCATTCAAAATTGAAGGAGAAATTAAAGTTTCCCAGGCAAACAAAAGTTCAGAGTTCGTGACCAATAAACCAGTTCTGCAAGAAATTTTAAGGGGGATTCTCTGAGGGGAGAAAAGAAGGGGAAAAAAAAAAAGAAAAAAAAGACCAAAAGCAAGACTGTAACGGACCAGAGAACACCACCAGAAACTCCAGCTCTACAGGCAACATAATGGCAATAAGTTTATATCTTTCAGTTCTCACTCTAAATGTCAGATAACTAAATGCCCAATCAAAAGGTAACAGAATGAATAAGAAAAAAAGATCCATCTATATTCTGTTTACAAGAGACCCACTTGCAAGAGACCTAAAGACAAATTTAGACTGAAAGCTAAGGGATGGAGAACCATCTATCATTCTAATGGTAAACAAAGAAAGTCGGGGTAGCCATCCTTACATCAGACAATATAGACTTTAAAATAACAACTGTAACAAGAGATGAAGAAGGGCATTGTAACATAATTAAAGGGTATATCCACCTAGAAGATCAACACTTATAAACATTTTTGCTCCAAAGGTGGCAGCACCCAAATATATAAAAAAGTTAATCACTAACAAAAGAAACTCATTGATAATATGATAATATTATCATAATAGTAGGGGACTTCAACACACCACTTACAACAGTGAGCAGATCATATAAACAGAAAACCAAGAAGGAAACAATGGCTTTGAATAACACACTGGACCAGGTGGACTCAATAGATATATTGAGAACATTTCATCCTAAAACAGCGGAATACACATTCTCCTTTAGTGCACATAGAATGTTCTCCAGAATAGATCACATACTGGAACACAAATAAGTCCTCAACCAGTACAAAAAGGATTGAGGTCAGACCATGCATACTTTCAGACCACAATGCACTGAAACTGAAAATCAACAAGAAAAGATTTGGAAACATAAAAAAATACTTGGAGACTAAAGAACATCCTACTAAAGAATTAATTGGCTAACAAAAAGTTACACAGGAAATTAAAAAATAGATGGAAGTCAATGAAAATGATAACAGCACAACCCAAAACTTCTGGGGTGTAGCAAAGGCGGTCATAAGAGGGAAGTATATACCAATCCAGGCCTTCCTAAAGAGGGAGGAAAGGTCTCAGATATGCAACCTAACATTACACCTTACAGAGCTGGAATAAGAACAGCAAATAAAACCCAAGACAAGCAGAAGACAGGAAATAATAAGGATTAGAGCAGAAATCAATGCTACTGAAACAAAAAAGAAAGAAGTAGAACAGAACAATAAAACCAGAAGTAGGTTCTTGAAAGAATTAACCAAATTGATAACCCACTAGGCATTTTGATCAAAAACAAAAAGGAAAGACACAAATAAATAAAACCAAGAATGAAAAAGGAGAGTCACAACCAACACAGCAAAAATAAAAACAATAATAAGAGAATATTATGAGCAATTATATGCCAATAAAATGGTCAATATGGAAGAATGGACAAATTCTTAGAAACATATGAACTACCAAAACAGAAAAAAGGAGATGTGGAAAATTTGAAGAGATCCATTACCTGGAAAGAAATCAAATTAGTAATCAAAAATCTCCCAAAGAAACAGAAGTTCAGGGACAGATGGCTTTCTACGGGGATTTCTACCAAACATTGAAAGAAGAGTTAACACCTATACTTTTGAACCCGTTGCATAAAATAGAAATGGAAGGAAAACCTCCAAATTCTTTCTATGAAGCGAGCATTCCCTTGATTCCCAAACCAGACAAAGGCCCCCCAAAAAAGAGAGTGGTGAACCAATTTCCCTGATGAACATGGAAGCAAAAATCCTCAACAAGATATTAGTCAACTGGATCCAGCAATACAGTAAAAAAAAAAAAAAAAAAAAAAAAAAAATACACATCATGACCAAGTGGCATTTATACCTGGCATTCAGGCCTGGTTCAAAATCTGCAAAAACAATCAATGTGAATCATCACATAAATAAAATAAAGAACAGGAACCACATGATACTCTTAATAGATGCAGATTAAGCATTTGACAAAATGCAGCATCGCTTCTTTATAGAAACCCTCAAGAAAGTACCTATTGAACTATCATGCCTTGAGGTTATAAAAGCCATAAAAGAAAGACCCAAGCCTAATATCATCTTCAATGTGGAAAAACTGTGAGATTTCCCACTTAGGTTAGGAAGAAAACAGAGATGTCCACTCTCGCCACTGTTATTCAACAAAATATTGGAAGTATTAGCCTCAGCAATCAGACAACACAAAGAAATAAAAGGCATCCAAATTAGCCAGGAGGAGATCAAATTTTCACTCTTTGCAGATGACATGATACTATATATGGAAAATCCAAAATATTCCACTGAAAAACTGCTAGAACTGATCCATGAATTCAGCAATGTGGCAGGATATAAAATCAATGGACAGAAATCGGTTGTATTTCTATACACTAAAAATGAAGCAACAGAAAGAGAAATCAAGGAACTGACCCCACTTACAACTGCACCAAAAACCATAAAATACCTAGGAATAAATGTAAACAAAGAGGTGAAAATCTATACACTAAAAACTATAGAAAGCCTATGAAAGAAATTAAAGAAGAAACACCAAAAATGGAAAAAGATTCCATGCTCCTGTATTGGAAGACAAATACTGTTAAAATGTTAATACTACCCAAAGCAATCTACATATTCAGTGCAATCCCTATTGAAATAACACCTGAATTCTTCACAGAGCTAGAACAAGCAATCCTGAAATTTGTATGGAACCAGAAAAGACCCAGAATAGCCAAAGCAACTTTAAAAAAGAAAAACAAAGCAGGAGGCATCACAATCCAGGACTTCAAGCTCTATTATAAAGCTGTAATTATCAAGACAGTATGATACTGGCACAAGAACAGACACTCAGATCAATGGAACAGAAGAGAGAACCCAGAAATGGACCCACAAATGTATGACCAACTAGTCTTTGACAAAGCAGGAAAGAGTATCCAATGGAATAAAGACAGTGTCTTCAGCAAGTGGTGCTAGGAAAACTGGACAGTGACATGCAGAAGAATGAACCTGGACCACTTTCTTACACCAAACACAAAAATAAACTCAAAGTGGATGAAAGACCTCAATGTAAGGCAGGAAGCCATCAAAATCGTCAAGGAGAAAGCAAACATAAGCCTCTTTGAACTTGGTCGCAGAAATTCTTACTCAACACGTCTCCAGAGACAAAGGAAACAAAAGCAAAAATGAACTATTGGGACATCATCAGAATAAAGTGCTTCTGCACAGCACAGGAAACAATCAGCAAAACTAAAAGGCAGAAATTGCAATGGGGGAAGATATTTTCAAGTGCCATATCAGGTAAAGGGTTATTATGCAAAATCTATAAAGAACTTATCAAATTCAACACCCAACGAACAAGCAATTCAGTGAAGAAATTGGCAAAAGGCACGAATAGACACTTCTCCAGAGATGACATCCAGATGGCCAATAGACACATGAAAAAAAAAATGCTCAACATCACTTATCATCAGGGAAATACAAATAAAAATCACAATGAGATATCAGCTCACACATGTCAGAATGGCTAACATTAACAACACAGGCAACAACAGATGTTGGCGAGAACGTGGAGAAAGAGTATCTCTTTTTCATTGTTGGTGGGAATGCGAGCTGGTGCAGCCACTCTGGGAAACAGTATGGAGGTTCCTCAAAAAACTAAAAATAGAACTACCCTACCACCCAGCAATTGCACTACTAGGTATTTACCTAAGGGTTACAGGTATGCTTTTTGAAGGGGCACATGCACCCCAATGTTTATAGCAGCACTATCAGCAGTAGCCAAAGTATGGAAAGAGCCCAAACGTCCATTAATGGATGAATTCACACACACACACACACACACACACACACACACACACACACACACACACACAATGGAGTATTACTCGACAATCATAATGAATAAAATCTTGACATTTACAATTACATGGAGAACTAGAGGGTATTATGCTAAGTGAAATTAGTCAGTCAGAGAAAGACAAATATATAACTTCACTCATATGAGGACTTCGGGATACAAAACAGATGAAAATGAAGAAAGGGAAGCAAAAATAATATAAAAACAGGGAGGGGACAAAACAAAAGAGACTCTTAAATATGAAGAATAAACAGAGGGTTACTGGAGGGGTTGTGGAAGGGGTGGGTAGTGGACTAAATGGGTAAGGGGCATTAAGGAATCTACTCCTGAAATCATTGTTGTCCTATATGCTAACAAACTTGGCTGTAAATTAAAAACATGATTTAAGTAACATACACAAAAAAACTGCCACAAAGTTCCAACCAGACAAATTCAGACTGTGAGACATTCTATAAGATAATTTATCCAGGTTCTTTAACAAATCTACTGGAAACAAAAAAACTTAAGCAAAAAAGCGAGGAGTAATTGTTACAGATTCAATGATAAGTAGCAACTAAATGCAATGGGTAGACCTTGAATCTAGACTTAAGTAAACCAATGTAAAAGAAATCATTTTTGAGACAATGGGGATCAAAATCAATCAAACAAGGACTGTGTGTATGTTAATATCCTGAAGTGTGATCGTGGAATTGTTGTTATTTAATTATTCATTTTTGAATTCTAATCTGTTAGAGCTACATATTAAGTTATCTATAAAGGCAATGGTGTAATATCTGGATTTGTTGTAAAATCCTGCCTCTAAAGTAGTAAGAATGAAGGAGTGAATAGTGAAATAAAGCTGGGTGATGAAGAAAAAAAAAATATATATATATTATAGTATAATTTAAATTATATTCTGTAATACAAATTTAATTTAAATTTGTATTAAATTATATTAAATATAGTTTATAGATCATATTAAATATGATATAAGTATATAATTTAATATATAATATCAAAATTAAATCATTTAAATTATATTTTATATAAAATTTTATTTATATAAAAATATATGTATATATATATATACACATTTTTTTTTCTTTTTCCATTAGTTGAAATCCAGCAACTGTTTGTTCTAGTCCACTCTTAACTATAGACCAACGTGTGGTGGTGGTTGAAGGATAGGCATCTACCCATCCAGTGAGATGATCTACTAACACTACCAGATGTTTTAGTTTTATTACCTTTGGCATTTCGGTCAAGTCTATTTGGATGTTCTGGAATGGCCTTAAGCCTGGATACCTACCCTCTTTAATTGGTGTCCCAATGGCCTTTACAGTAATTCTCTGGTGTGTATCACAACTCCTACATAATTGTTTGGGAATATAAGTGCCCACCCTGAGGTTTTACTATGGCATCACCCATGGCCTGAGGTCCCCCATGGCTTCCCGCATGCAACATAAGCATAAACTCTCTCATGATTAGCTTAGTGAGTACTTCTACTCCATCTGGAATAAACCATCATCCCTCCCAATCTGGAGATGCCCCAGGTTCCTTCATTTCCTATTTCTTCCTCACTGAAATGCGGACTTAAGGTGACCCTGAGTGCACAAGAGATGAAGTTCAGGAGTCTGATTTACTATTTCAGGGAGGCTCCCCTGGCAGTTTTATCCACAAGTGGATTCCCTGTTGTTTCAAAGGAATTTCCTTTCTGAATGTCATTCTACATTTGCTATGGCTATTTCTGTAAGAAGAAAGAGACTTTTCTGAACCTCTTTCATCATTTCCCCATGAACTAATTCTTTCCCTCTACTATTGCTGAGGCTTCTTTCATTCCAAATCTTTCCAAAGTGTGTATACCTCTAAAGGATATTTGGAAGGTACAGATGGTCCCTTCCTTTCCTGCAAGCAGATTTGAAGCCTGATGAGAGCAAACAATTCACAAGTTTGGGCTGACCACCTATTGGGCAATCTCCCTTTCTCATATACTAACAGCTCTTGTCCATTGATAACAGCAGACCCATTATGCCATTTATCTGTGATCATTTGGGAGGACCCTTTTATAAATAACCTTAAGCTCACATGGATTTGCACTACAGTCTGGTCTGACCTAGTCTGATAATCATTTATTTCCAAATATTTGTGGCTTAATTCCACCAGGTCATTTGGCTTTCCTGTACTTAGAAACCTTGTCAAGTTAACACAGGCATCTGTAGTCAGTATTAAATCAGCTTACACCAAAACTTTGGCCTCCTATTTTAGAATTCAAGAATAATTTAGCCTATTCCCCACCTTCTGACTGATGAGAACTCAGACATGGTGAGGAATGCTGATTAAGAGGTTCACCCCAATTGTGAGCTTCCTGCTCTCTTGCACTAGCAAGGCATGGCTGCTGCAGCCTGGACACATTCTGGCCACCCCTAGACACAGGATCTAATAGGTTAGACATGTACACAACTGCACCCAACATGCACCCAACAGATCCCACCTTATCTACCCTCCGTCTACTGTCACAAATAAATGAATAGGTTTTCCAGAGTTGGGGTGCCCAAACCAGGTCTGTGATTAAAAATTGCCTTGGGGCGCCTGGGTGGCGCAGTCGGTTGGGCGTCCGACTTCAGCTCAGGTCACGATCTCGCGGTCTGTGAGTTCGAGCCCCGCGTCAGGCTCTGGGCGGATGGCTCAGAGCCTGGAGCCTGTTTCCGATTCTGTGTCTCCCTCTCTCTCTGCCCCTCCCCCGTTCATGCTCTGTCTCTCTCTGTCCCAAAAATAAATAAAAAACGTTGAAAAAAAAAATTAAAAAAAAAAAATAAAAAAAAAATAAAAAAAAAATTGCCTTAATCTCTCTAGGGTCTGCATTTCTTTGGTAGCCCATTTGAGAGAGTCTGGGATCCCCCTCCAGTATTCAGTTATAACTCTTTAGACCTCTGACCATAAGAATCAATTCACAGTCTACATTAGCCTAATAGGTCTAACAATTTCCTCAGCTTCCCCTCTATTTGAGGAAGCTGGTAGCTAATTATTTCAGCTATTCTTTTCAGGTTGATCTTTAACTAGTCTTCACTGATTAGGTGCCTTTAATGTTTTACTTCCCTTTCCACAAAGTGGAACTTGCTTTGAAACACCCTAAGCCCTCTTTGTCCTAGGAAGTTGAGCAAGCCTATTGTGGCCTCAGAAACTTTGACATGAGCTTCCTCTGAAATCAGGAATTCATCCACATATTTTAAGAGTTGTGTGTAGCATGGGGGCAAAACTTCTCTAGTATAGATTCCTGGATTTGACTAAAGTAACTGGAGATTCACTAAAGCCCTGTGGCAATACCATCTAGTGGTATTGTTTCCCTCTCCCCTTTACAGGATTCTCCCATTCAGGAACAAAGATATCTCTGTTCTCTGGGACTAGGGACAGGCCCAAAAGTATCTTTCTAATATTCTGCACTAAGCCATTTATGTTTATAAGAAATTATCTGAGGAAGGTATAAGGATTCAGGATCACAATGTGTGAGGTCTGAACGATCTGGTTTATTGTTCCCAGGTCTTGCACCAACACATACAAAACAACTGGGTTTTGTACTGGGAGTACGGGAGTATTGTATGGGAATATACAGACTTCCAGAAACCCATCCTTGATAAGAACCATAAGAATGGTAAAAATTGGGTAATAAAAAGAGACAGAGCAGGTAGGAAGTGATATAGGATTTATCCAAACATTATCAAATTATCTAAAATGTAGGATAGTGTGGGGGAGAAGACAGATCCTGAGATAACATAGAAAAAGCAAATATGGGGCACCTGGGTGTCTCAGTACTTTGAAAGTCCAACTTTGGATAAGGTCATGATCTTACATCTCTTAAATTCAAGCCCCACTTTGGGTTCTGTGCTGATAATTCAGAGCCTGGAGGCTGCTTCAGATTATGTCTCTGTCTCTTTCTCTGCCCCTCCTCTGTTCTTGCACCGTCTGAACTTTAATACTTTCTTTTAATATAAAAAAGGCAGGATTCATTTCAGTATTTTTAAATATTACATTTGTGTAAATACTTCACCAGGAAAGTATTTTACGGGCCATAGTGTTTAAAGAAAAATATATTTCACACCTTACAGGAGAGCCTATCCTAGGCTTCACAGAAAGCCTAAGTGTCACATTCATAAATGACTTGACTCTCTTCCATTTTTTGACACTAAAGTTTCACACTTCCAAGATGTGAATATCTTCCCAAACTGAAACCATTTTTGCCAGTTAAGTCCCAGGGGGAATGAAGCTTTCAAATCATACTGGAACACCAAGACTGAAAAAGTGTCCACATTTAGAGTGATGAGGCATCATAATAGTGTTGACAGAAGGGTCATGTGCCATTTCTACTCTCTGATCATTGTCAGAAGATAGATGTGCCAAAGTAAGGCAAGAGTCACAAGGATAGCATGCAGATTTGTATACATCATAATCAGAAGGTCCTCAATTTGTAAGCTCAACCTCTGGATAGCAATGTTTTTAGTAGTGACTGTCTTTTCATGGAGTGTGTCAATATACATTTCAGGAAGGTAGAAAAGCACCAGGAAAACTGCTGACTCATCCTAAAGTGGGCTTTAACTAGGTCATCCTCAGTTAAATTAACAGTGTATACTCTTTTCACATTATGGCCACATAGTGGTTTTTGTTGATTTGTCCTGAGGTAGATTACCACATACAAACAACTATGTATTTTCTAATTCCCTACAGTGCATGACAGAGCTAACAAAAATACTCAGTGAGAAGAACTGTGTCCCTAGTGGGAAGCAAACACATGTGCATGTAAGTGTGTGTGTATGTGTGTGTGTTTGGGTGTACATGTGTATAACAGGTTCAGGTTCTGCATAGCAAGAGTGTGCATTCATCAGTCTCAGGTATGAAATTAGCTTACATTTCAATTAATTACAGCATTGGAACTTAGAAAGTATCTGGGAAGTGAGGATCCAATTGAGGCAGCAGAATTTCTTCAGACTGGTAAGTGAGGGATATAGTTTCTCCCACTAGAGTAATTTTTACCTCTTCCTACAAACTTGATTTGATGCTACAGACAAGATGCTGCACCCATTATTTGGACCCAGAAGGCATTCCCCTGGGATACTAGAGGTCCTGTTTGCTATGGAGGAACTTTCTCTGTCTCAATCATCATGCTCCAATGCACTTAGGTTTAGATTTGGAGATCTTGATGCAACATCTAAACATATAGCCCTGCACACAGGAATTAAAACGAAAACATGTTGTCTTCCTACCATCTTCAAAGACTTAAAACAACAACAAGCCATCATTTGGAAAGAAGACCCCCATGATAAATGTGGGTGACTAAATCCAACCTTGAACACCATATGAATCAGAGCAATTACTACAAGATTCCAGGAGTTTTTTCTTAGTGCTTAAGCTGAGCATCTTCACCTACATTTTAATTGGTACCAAATCCATGTCTTTGTTAATATGCCACCTTCACCACCAAAAGTATAGGACCTGCAGGAAATCTTGTGACCAAGGATGTTTGTCCTTCACCAATGTGTCAGGAGACAAGAGAATGTTGGCTACAGGCATACTTAACTTTCTCACTATTATAATATCAGTGGGTACAGTTGACATTTCATCTAAGCTCTAATCTCAGATGGTGACTGAGAATCCATATGTGATGCCACTTCATCTAATAGGTTGTGTTGTAGAGGAGAGACACCAATCAGGGGCATATCACTTTTTATATTACTAAGCAGAGGCAAGCTAGCTTTGAAAAGACACCATGTCATTGCTCAAAGGTACAGAGGCAAAAGTATTCTTTTGATTTGGGTAGCCTGACCTTTAGATTGGAGTTTTGTATAGCACTACCTGACACTTCTTCATTGTATAGGATTGAGCTGGTTCCTAGAATTCTTCTCTTCTACTATTATGAACACTGTGGATGTTATTTTTCATACTTATTGATTTATTGCTTATTTATTTATTTATTTATTTATTTATTTATTTATTTATTTATTTACTTACTTATTTATTTATTTATTTATTTATTTATTTATTTATTTATTTATTTATTTAAATTTTGAAAGAGAGGGAACAGAAGTGGATCAGGGATAGAGAGAGTGTGATATAGATAATCCCAAACATGTTCCCCTCATCATCACAGAGCCAGACATGGGCTTCAAATCACAAACAGTGAAATCATGCACTTAGATGAAATAAAGAGTTAAACACTTCATTGATTGGGCCCACAGTGTGCCCTTCTGGTGATTTTGATAGTGATTGCCTGAAAACTGTACAGTGTGCTAGGTAGCATTGACATTTCAACATTAATTGTTCTCCCATATCCTGGGAATGGAAAACCTTTCTGTTTGATATGGGTCTTATTCAAATGGGTCTATGAATGCTTTCTACTTTGCAGAGTAGAGATAATTCATCTTCATTGTGTAGTTATTTCCTAGGTATTTGATACTTTGTGTACACATGCACATGATGATGATTTAATTAAGTTTTCCTTCAGCTAAATCATTTTTAATCTCTACCAATGACAGACTTCAGTATAGAAGGTATGTATTCTGCAAATTCAGCGAACTCATTAATAAGATCTAGTGGGTTTTGCTGTTATACTTTGGGGAATTTTTAAATTATTATATACAGGGTAATACCATATTCACTAAGGGGTACATTTCTTCTTCCTGAACTATTAATGGTCTGTGAGTGTCTTTTCCTCTTGTATGACTTCCCTGGGTAGCTCTCCAATAGAATATTACATAAAAGTGAAGAAGATGGTGATTTTTGCCTTATTCCTGAACTCAGAAATTAGTCAATGTTTTTCACCATTTAGTTAAAAACTACGAAGGTACGTTCTATCTATGACCTGTGATGGACCCAAGTATGTTTCCTATAGACATACTTTGAAACAGTTTACTTATATTAGATGTGGTCCATTGTAAAATTATTTTTCAATACCTCTTGCCCTATGTACATTTATTTGATCTTTTCATTTGTAAATGCAGTATCATGTGAAGGGGTCTGTGAGTATTTTAGCACACTTTACTTCTGCAATCAACCCCACTGGATCATGCAGAATGATATTTTTCATATATTGATGGATGCGTTATGCTAATATTTATTTGAAATTATTACATCTATGTTTTAAGCTGGATGTGCCTGTTGTGATCTTTTTTGGTTATAGCATCATGTTTTGGATCAGGGTATTCCTGACATCAGGAAATAAATTTAGGAGCTGTGTTTCTCCCAATATTTGGGAATTTTTTTAGAATTCTAGTTATGAACTAATCCTTAAATATTTGGTAGACTTCACAGGTATAGACACATAGTCATATGCGTGGCTTAGTTGGGAGATTTATGTATACTGGTGGTCATTACTAGTCCAAGCAATTAAGTTCCTTGAAATACCTAATAACATGCCTCGGAAACTTTCACCTCCTTGCTCATTGTATTTTGCAAGGTGACCCACTTCTTATCTGTAGGAATTTCATCAGGGCATTCCAATATGTTAGCATAAATGTTTCCATAGCTTTCTGTTCTAACTCTTGCATTTCAGGGTTATGATCATTCTTTCAACTCCTTATGTTCCATTTATATTTATTGGAGTGTTCTCTTTCAAAGTTTTGTTGAAATGTGGGTAAAAGGCCATCGATTCTCTGAAGCTTCTCAGAGATCTACGCCAGGTTTTGATGGACTCTTCTAAAGCTTTCTATTATTTATTTCATTTCCTTCTGATTGAACCTTTCTTGTTGCCCTCTCTCTACTGCCCAAGAGCTTTGATTGTCTTTTTTTTTCTGAGTCCTGTGATTCTGAATTTAGTTTTCTCTATTCGTTTTTTTTCTTATGTGTTGACATAGGCCTGTATTGCTAAAATCTTTTATCTGAGATGAAGTGAGTTTGAATCTCAAAGATTTTTAAATACAGTGTTTTCAAGTTTAGTGGTCTCCATGTATTTTTTCCCCTCTCCTTTGATTATTTGTGCCCCCAGTCTTGTCTCATAGTGTGTTATTTCGTCTCCAAGGATTTTTAAAAATGGGTTATTTGCGATTGATTTTTCTGGATAGCATTGTGGTTGGAGATATGTAAAATACAATTTCAATTCTTTTGAATTGGTAGTGTCCTTTTTTCTGGCCACATAGTTGATATATTATAAAATAAGGTCTCTGTGAATTTGATAATAATGAATAATTTCACCATTGTTGAATTGATTGTGATGATTATCTGTCTCTTTATTCTGCATAATACAATGTATCACTCAAAGTATTGGCTTCACTTTTGTTTATGTCTGCATGAACAAAACACTGATGTATGTAAGGTATGGAAGTGTTGTTATTCTTGTGTTTCTCTTAATTTTGTCCTTTATGTTTTGAAGGATGGATGTTCTGTGTATTAGAGTAATCCTAATGGGATCAGGACTCTGGAGTGTTCTCATAACTTTTTATGGAACACTTCCCTTTAGTATTATGTAGTGCCCTTCTTTGTCTGTGGTTGTAGCCTTTGCTTTGACACATCTTTCTCTACCATAAGCTTGCTACCTTGCTTCATTTTTTCCCTCAATTTGCATGCTACATATTTTCTATCTTCCTCCTTGCATGTACATATGTCTTAGTTTTCAAAAAAACATATTGTACACACCATTTAGATGAATTTTCCCTTTTATATCAATTTGGTCACCTTGTATCTAAGAAGAGGACCATTTCTTCTATCGATTTTCAGAAGAATTTGGCTATGTAATTATTTAAGTTTATTTATTCCCCTTTACATTTGTTAATGCAATGCTTTCCTTTCTTATCGGTCTTCCCCTGTTGCCTTGTGGTTGGACTGCTGTCTTTAGTGGTGTACTTTGATTCTGTTTCTGCATTACTACTAAAGGTTTCCAGTATGTGTTTACCATTAGGTTTACATGTAACATATTTTATAAAGCTGGTTTCAAACAGAAATCACCTAAATAAGAAGATAATACAATTCCTACATAAATGACTATGCTATGTTTCATGTTTCCTGGAAAGACAAGTTGAGAATCTTGAGACAGGTATAGCAGGGCAAGAAGTTCCACTCTTCTCTTTGGATGTCCACATGTATCAGGAAACTTTGGAATCCAAGGCTCTCCTGATGCATTTCTACCTAACATAGAGGTGACTTATATATCATGCTAAGGTAAATGTTGCTTCAGCTCAACACTCTTCTTCCTATTTTTAGTTTGCTGGCTTTGCAGCTAAAGTGGCATTTCTTTCCAAAGCTACACATCTTAAAGGTTTGCCCTGAAATGGTAGGGACCAGTTTTGTCTGTGCTGAAATATGCAAGAGCAATGCATATTTCAGCATGAGGGAGTCTATTAAGGATGGTGAAAGAAAAGAAGCTAAAATATATTAAAATTTAAATGGCTATACAAATAGGCATTGCAGTGACACAATATTACCCTCAATTGTAAATCAGAACACATATCTAAGACTGTACTGAAAGCCATTAGAGAAAAATATATCAGTTAATGCAAAGTCACAAGGAGAATTTTGTATGTAGGAAAATTATATAGATAAAGTACAAAGTATACCTCATATACATCTTGGGACATTATCTCCACAAAATAAGTAGGAAACAAAAAAATAGGATACTTTCCTCAAAATTTGTATGAAAAAAGACTGTTAGCCAGGGATAACATACTCTTCAAGACTCAGGTAAATGTGTGAAAAAGATTTGCTGAGTAAAAGGTACCTGAGTGATTCACTCAAGAGACAATGGACTCTTGACCTCAGGGTTGTGAGTTCAAACTCTGTGTCTGGTGTAGAGCATATTTGAAACAAGCTTTGCAAAATAATACACACTAATGGGCACACTGGAAAAAAATAAAGAGACACTATAGCATGTTGTCTGTAGTAGCTCCCTTAGATCACATTCTCCCCAATTTAAGTCTATCATGTTTCTTCCATACTCAAAACGTTCACATTTTTCAGCTTTGGTGTTAGAGTTTGGTGGAGACGCCTCTGTCTTCCAGGTCATACATTCCTTACAGAGGTTTCAGATTTGCAGCATATTCATCTTCTGGAATATCTGCACCTTTCAGGGTCAAAAAGCAAAACAGACTAAAACATTCAAAAGTGTTCCAGTTGCACCAACAAACATACATATTTGGGGTTGTAGCACCTCAAACAATTTCTAATTCCAACATCATCACCTGCTTCTAGTCCACATGTTTGAGGAAGGTAGTTTGCTATTCAGAGGAAACATCCTGTGGAAGAGTCTATTTACTTTGAAATAATTTGAGGGAGCAGGATAGAAAAGATGTGAATCAGGGGTTGTATAGAGATCAATTTGGAAAATACAGAATTCATGATGACCTTCTGAACAAATGTCAATATCCAAGTGGTAGTTGTTTTGGAAAGCAATGATACGTCACGTTTGGTAATGAGAATACTTTATGGAGAGAATCAGCTTATGTGAAAATAAGAGTCAAACTGATGGAGAGTGGGTTAAGCACACCATTTATCCTCTTTGTCTCCAGACCTTCCTTCCTTCTATGAATGCCTGACCTACAGAACATCGCAAAAGTGTACTTTTGGAAATAAGTTTGGGAGATGCATGTGTGGAAGAGAAAGTGACACACAGATGCAGTAATGTTTGTAGGACCGTGAAGAGACAAGGTTATCATTAAGGATACATGTACAGAGGTTGGAGGGAAGATGGCTGCATAGGAGGACGCTGGGCTCACCGCGAGTCCTGCTGATCACTTAGATTCCACCTACACCTGCCTAAAGAACCCAGAAAACCGCCAGAGGATTAGCAGAACGGAGTCTCCAGAGCCAAGCAGAGATGAGAGGCCCACGGAAGAGGGTAGGAAGGGCTGTGAGGCGGTGCACGCTCCACGGACTGGCGGGAGGGAGCCGGGGCAGAGGGGCGGCTTGCCGGCCAAGCAGAGCCCCCAAGTCTGGCTGGCAAAAGTGGAGGGGCCAGACGGACTGTGTTCTGACAGCAAGTGCGACTTAGCGTCTGGGAGGTCATAAGTTAACAGCTCTGCTCAGAAAGCGGGAAGGCTGGAGGACAAAGGGAGGGAGAGCTGCTGAGCCCCTGGACGGCAGAGCTCAGCTTGGCGGGGAACAAAGGCGCTCGCCAGCGCCATCTCCCTCGCCCATCCCCCAGCCAAAATCCCAAAGAGAACCAGTTCCTGCCAGGGAACTTGCTCACTCCACGCAAACACCCAACTCTGTGCTTCTGTGGAGCCAAACCTCCAGCAGCAGATCTGACTCCCTCCTGCTGCCACAGGGACCCTCCTGAAGTGGATCACCTAAGGAGAAGGGAGCTAAGCCTGCCCCTCCACCCCCCGTGCACCTTGCCTACCCACCCCAGCTAATACGCCAGATCCCCAGCAACACAAGCCTGGCAGTGTGCAAGTAGCCCAGCGGGCCACGCCACCCCACAGTGAATCCCTCCCCTAGGAGAGAGGAAGAGAAGGCACACACCAGACTGACTGGGGCCCCAGTGGTGGGTTGGCGGCAGACATCAGGTCGGACTGCGGCCCCGCCCACCAACTCCAGTTATACACCACGGCACAGGGGAAGTGCCCTGCAGGTCCTCACCACTCCAGGGACTATCCAAAATGACCAAACGGAAGAATTCCCCTCAGAAGAATCTCCAGGAAATAACAACAGCTAATGAACTGATCAAAAAGGATTTAAATAATATAACAGAAAGTGAATTTAGAATAATAGTCATAAAATTAATCGCTAGGCTTGAAAACAGTATACAGGACAGCAGAGAATCTCTTGCCACAGAGATCAAGGGACTAAGGAACAGTCACGAGGAGCTGAAAAGCGCTTTAAACGAAATGCAAAACAAAATGGAAACGACGACAGCTCGGATTGAAGAGGCAGAGAAGAGAATAGGTGAACTAGAAGATAAAGTTATGGAAAAAGAGGAAGCTGAGAGAAAGAGAGATAAAAAAAATCCAGGAGTATGAGGGAAAAATTAGAGAACTAAGTGATACACTAAAAAGAAATAATATACGCATAATTGGTATCCCAGAGGAGGAAGAGAAGGGAAAGGTGCTGAAGGGGTACTTGAACAAATTATAGCTGAGAACTTCCCTGAACTGGGGAAGGAAAAAGGCATTGAAATCCAAGAGGCACAGAGAACTCCCTTCAGACGTAACTTGAATCGATCTTCTGCACAACATTTCATAGTGAAACTGGCAAAATACAAGGATAAAGAGAAAATTCTGAAAGCAGCAAGGGATAAACGTGCCCTCACATATAAAGGGAGACCTATAAGACTCGTGACTGATCTCTCCTTTGAAACTTGGCAGGCCAGAAAGGCTTGGCACGATATCTTCAGTGTGCTAAACAGAAAAAATATGCAGCTGAGAATCCTTTATCCAGCAAGTCTGTCATTTAGAATAGAAGGAGAGATAAAGGTCTTCCCAAACAAACAAAAACTGAAGGAATTTGTCACCACGAAACCAAGCCTACAAGAGATCCTAAGGGGGATCCTGTGAGACAAAGTACCAGAGACATCACTACAAGCATAAAACATACAGACATCACAATGACTCTAAACCCGTATCTTTCTATAATAACACTGAATGTAAATGGATTAAATGCGCCAACCAAAAGACATAGGGTATCAGAATGGATAAAAAAACAAGACCCATCTATTTGCTGTCTACAAGAGACTCATTTTAGATCTGAGGACACTTTAGATTGAGAGTGAGGGGATGGAGAACTATTTATCATGCTACTGGAAGCCAAAAGAAAGCTGGAGTAGCCATACTTATATCAGACAAACTAGACTTTAAATTAAAGGCTGTAACAAGAGATGAAGAAGGGCATTATATAATAATTACAGGGTCTATCCATCAGGAAGAGCTAACAATTATAAATGTCTATGCGCCGAATACTGGAGCCCCCAGATATATAAAACAATTACTCATAAACATAAGCAACCTTATTGATAAGAATGTGGTCATTGCAGGAGACTTTAACACCCCACTTACAGAAATGGATAGATCATCTAGACACACAGTCAATAAAGAAACAAGGGCCCTGAATAATACATTGGATCAGATGGACTTGACAGATATATTTAGAACTCTGCATCCCAAAGCAACAGAATATACTTTCTTCTCGAGTGCACATGGAACATTCTCCAAGATAGATCATATACTGGGTCACAAAACAGCCCTTCATAAGTTTACAAGAATTGAAATTATACCATGCATACTTTCAGACCACAATGCTATGAAGCTTGAAATTAACCACAGGAAAAGTCTGGAAAACCTCCAAAAGCATGGAGGTTAAAGAACACCCTACTAACGAATGAGTGGGTCAACCAGGCAATTAGAGAAGAAATTAAAAAATATATGGAAACAAACGAAAATGAAAATACAACAATCCAAACGCTTTGGGACGCAGCAAAGGCAGTCCTGAGAGGAAAATACATTGCAATCCAGCCCTATCTCCAGAAACAAGAAAAATCCCAAATACAAAATCTAACAGCACACCTAAAGGAAATAGAAGCAGAACAGCAAAGGCAGCCTAAACCCAGCAGAAGAAGAGAAATCATAAAGATCAGAGCAGAAATAAACAATATAGAATCTAAAAAAACTGTAGAGCAGATCAAAAAAACCAAGAGTTGTTTTTTGGAAAAAATAAACAAAATTGACAAACCTCTAGCCAGGCTTCTCAAAAAGAAAAGGGAGATGACCCAAATAGATAAAATCATGAATGAAAATGGAATGATTACAACCAATCCCTCAGAGATACAAACAATTATCAGGGAATACTATGAAAAATTATATGCCAACAAATTGGACAACCTGGAAGAAATGGACAAATTCCTAAACACCCACACTCCTCCAAAACTCAATCAGGAGGAAATAGAAAGCTTGAACAGACCCATAACCAGCGAAGAAATTGAATCGGTTATCAAAAATCTCCCAACAAATAAGAGTCCAGGACCAGATGGCTTCCCAGGGGAGTTCTACCAGACGTTTAAAGCAGAGATAATACCTATCCTTCTCAAGCTATTCCAAGAAATAGAAAGGGAAGGAAAACTTCCAGACTCATTCTATGAAGCCAGTATTACTTTGGTTCCTAAACCAGACAGAGACCCAGTAAAAAAAGAGAACTACAGGCCAATATCCCTGATGAATATGGATGCAAAAATTCTCAATAAGATACTAGCAAATCGAATTCAACAGCATATAAAAAGAATTATTCACCATGATCAAGTGGGATTCATTCCTGGGATGCAGGGCTGGTTCAACATTCGCAAATCGATCAACGTGATACATCACATTAACAAAAAAAAAAAAGAGAAGAACCATATGATCCTGTCAATCGATGCAGAAAAGGCCTTTGACAAAATCCAGCACCCTTTCTTAATAAAAACCCTTGAGAAAGTCGGGATAGAAGGAACATACCTAAAGATCATAAAAGCCATTTATGAAAAACCCACAGCTAACATCATCCTCAACGGGGAAAAACGGAGAGCTTTTTCCCTGAGATCAGGAACACGACAGGGATGCCCACTCTCACCGCTGTTGTTTAACATAGTGCTGGAAGTTCTAGCATCAGCAATCAGACAACAAAAGGAAATCAAAGGCATCAAAATTGGCAAAGATGAAGTCAAGCTTTCGCTTTTTGCAGATGACATGATATTATACATGGAAAATCCGATAGACTCCACCAAAAGTCTGCTAGAACTGATACATGAATTCAGCAAAGTTGCAGGATACAAAATCAATGTACAGAAATCAGTTGCATTCTTATCCACTAACAATGAAGCAACAGAAAGACCAATAAAGAAACTGATCCCATTCACAATTGCACCAAGAAGCATAAAATACCTAGGAATAAATCTAACCAAAGATGTAAAAGATCTGTATGCTGAAAACTATAGAAAGCTTATGCAGGTAATTGAAGAAGATATAAAGAAATGGAAAGACATTCCCTGCTCATGGATTGGAAGAATAAATATTGTCAAAATGTCAATACTTCCCAAAGCTATCTACACATTCAATGCAATCCCAATCAAAATTGCACCAGCATTCTTCTCGAAGCTAGAACAAGCAATCCTAAAATTCATATGGAACCACAAAAGGCCCCGAATAGTCAAAGTAATTTTGAAGAAGAAGACCAAAGCAGGAGGCATCACAATCCCAGACTTTAGCCTCTACTACAAAGCTGTCATCATCAAGACAGCATGGTATTGGCATAAAAACAGACACATAGACCAATGGAATAGAATAGAAACCCCAGAACTAGACCCACAAACGTATGGCCAACTAATCTTTGACAAAGCAGGAAAGAACATCCAATGGAAAAAAGTCTAACAAATGGTACTGGGAAACTGGACAGCAACATGCAGAAGGTTGAAACTAGACCACTTTCTCACACCATTCACAAAAATAAACTCAAAACGGATAAAGGACCTGAATGTGAGACAGGAAACCATCAAAACCTTAGAGGAGAAAGCAGGAAAAGACCTCTCTGACCTCAGCCGTAGCAATCTCTTACTCGGCACATCCCCAAAGGCAAAGGAATTAAAAGCAAAAGTGAATTACTGGGACCTTATGAAGATAAAACCTTCTGCACAGCAAAGGAAACAACCAACAAAACTAAAAGGCAACCAACGGAATGGGAAAAGATATTTGCAAATGACATATCGGACAAAGGGCTAGTATCCAAAATCTATAAAGAGCTCATCAAACTCTACACCCAAAAAACAAGTAACCCAGTGAAGAAATGGGCAGAAAACATGAATAGACACTTCTCTAAAGAAGACATCCGGATGGCCAATAGGCACATGAAAAGATGTTCAACGTCGCTCCTTACCAGGGAAATACAAATCAAAACCACACTCAGATATCACCTCACGCCAGTCAGAGTGGCCAAAATGAAGAAATCAGGAGACTATAGATGCTGGAGAGGATGTGGAGAAACAGGAACCCTCTTGCACTGTTGGTGGGAATGCAAATTGGTGCAGCCGCTCTGGAAAGCAGTGTGGAGGTTCCTCAGAAAATTAAAAATAGACCTACCCTATGACCCAGCAATAGCACTGCTAGGAATTTACCCAAGGGATACAGGAGTACTGATGCATAGGGGCACTTGTACCCCAATGTTTATAGCAGCACTCTCAACAATAGCCCAATTATGGAAAGAGCCTAAATGCCCATCAACTGATGAATGGATAAAGAAATTGTGGTTTATATACACAATGGAATACTACATGGCAATGAGAAAAAATGAAATATGGCCTTTTGTAGCAACGTGGATGGAACTGGAGAGTGTGATGCTAAGTGAAATAGGCCATACAGAGAAAGACAGATACCATACGGTTTCACTCTTATGTGGATCCTGAGAAACGTAACAGAAACCCATGGGGGAGGGGAAGGGAAAAAAAAAAAAGAGGTTAGAGTGGGAAAGAGCCAAAGCATAAGAGACTGTTAAAAACTGAGAACAAACTGAGGGTTGATGGGGGGTGGGAGGGAGGGCAGGGTGGGTGATGGGTATTGAGGAGGGCACCTTTTGGGATGAGCACTGGGTGTTGTATGGAAACCAATTTGACAGTAAATTTCATATATTAAAAAAAAAGGATACATGTACAATTCTACACAACCTGGATAGTCCCACAAACCATAACCATGTCATTTGATCTTTATTCCTTCATTGGTGGCATAGAAATTCCTCTAATGGCAAGAATAGGCTCTACTGAGAAATGTGAAATATCTTTCTTTTAAAAAGAAGCTTTGCCCATTAAATTTAAGGCATCCCTATCAAAAACTGGACGAAAGCAATATAAATAAAAAATGCTGACATGAATCTTATATATTTGCCTTTTTATATTATATCAGGAAATAACTTATCTTCTACACTATCCATCTTAGCTCCTTGGAACCATATTGAACTAAATCAGATATATTTTTTACTAGTCCCTGTCAGCATCCCTCCCCCCACCAAATATTCACATTATCATTCTGTCCAATACCACTGTACCTTAAACTTCCATGGTTACCTTCAAATATCCACCCATCAGAAAGTCTCTTGAGAATAAACTCAGAATAATCTCCCATTTGGTTTTAAAGTCTTCCTATCGAAAGTACAGGCAATTGTGGGGAATAAGTACAGGAATTTCCTGAGCTTGCAATGATGGGCTAACAAAGTTTAGGATGAAAGCATCCAAGATTAAGTAAACAAGGTGAAAGTGCCCCCAGTATAGAACAAAAGCATAGGGGAATAGGAACCTACAGGATGAAACCTGTAGATAATCAGGGTGGAAGTGCCCCACATAGTACAATAACAGAAAACTGCTTTCACAGGAGGGAAGGACCAGAATAGGTAAACAGGTAAACAGGGCTATAGACCTCAGCAGAGTGAAATTGCCCAGAACGGAGCTAATTAGTAAATGAAAGGTGTCTTGTTTACCCTGAAGTAGCATGCTCTATGTGTTTTATCCCATATATAAGCTAAGATAAACAGAAAATGTGCCTCATGCCTGCCATAAACATCTATCTGCATGGAGCTGGGATTTTGTTTTGTATTGACCCAAACGCCTAACACCACATATCTTCAAAACCCCCTTTCTCTCACATACATGAGTTAATGTTCATGGTTTTATTGTCTCTTTGTGCATGTTCATCACACTTGTAAGCCTTCTGATCCTAACAAAAACGGAGCAAAGACTCTTACTTGGGGCTATTGTCTCCTCCTGAACATTAGCCTCTCTCAAATTTTAATTCTGCATCCACTCTCCTGCTGGACAAAATATAACTCCAGACCCATAGTCTACAACAGGAAATAAAGGTTCGTAACTAGGTTTATTCTTGGTAGAAGATAATGGTAGGTATTTTATTAAGACTTCCCCCCTCCAGTTGAACTGCTATTCTCTTGCAAAACCTGGCAGTATCTTTCCATGTAAGATGCAAATTTGGGTGATGTACACAGGAAAGAGATGGTGGATGAATTGATGTTGAACATGATTCTGCAGAAGCTATCATTGTCATTACCAACCCCATGATAGTTTCTGATGGCAGGTTAAAGAAGTGAGCATCATTGGCTAATGAAGGTGGATATCCATGGGGGAAAGGGGAGAACTCCAGGATTGTTGCAAAATAACTGTTCTCTGAGGGAGATAGGATGGAATCTGGTGATTGGCACAAAGGTCCCATTGGGCCAGTTGCAGGAGTACAGATGTTCTGTGAGTGCATATGAAAAGTGGTCAGCTTCTGGAACAAAGCATATTGCTCCATTGTAATTGCTTCTCTTGGTCTAACAGACATTGGTGATGTAGAAAAAATCCAGCTCCTTGGGCCAGTGTATTTGCAATCCTATGGCTCGTTGATAGATTATTTCTTCAAAGCTCATTTGATTTGGTGAGATTGACAATCCCATTTCTTGACTAGTTCAAGCAACAAAACCACAGTGAGAATGAAATCACATCTCTTCTCAGGTTCTTACTGAAATCTTGAAATAATGAAGATACTGAAGTATTTGGAACCCTTGCTCTCCATTTAATTCTTTGTAAAATATGGGACAGTCTATTTTAAATTTTGGATTATGGTAGCATTATAACTAAAACCAAAAAAGAACACTATAGAAATACATTGTCAATTCATATAGAGGATAAGAGCATGCCCTACCAAGTCTCATGCAAGAGGTAAAACATTCAAGGATAAATTCATCCATAAACTCCACTACTGTCTTTAAATGTTCACTTACTGGGAAACAAACATGAGAAAATATGGACATCAGGAAGAACTCCCATGTCTAGTTAATGTGTCATACATTAGCAGGTTTAAAGTATTTTTACAAGTCTGCAGGCCTTAGTACTTTTTTATACAGTTTACTGCAATGACTCAGAGATACTGGAAAATGTAAAAAGCCAAAGTAGTAGCTTAAAGGAATAAACAATATCTTATATACATTTAATCTTAGGCGTATCTCATAGTTTTCAAACTCTGGTTTTCCTCACTTCTCTTATACGGGTGGTCTGATGTTCAATATGTACTATGAGTTTCATATATTGCTATGAAAGATATTCTACATAAATCTTAGTATCTTGGTTAAAATGGATACTAGTTGATCTTCTGCAAGAAAGCACCTAGAGAAAGCAATCTTGTAAATTTCGGTTGTGCTTTGCAAAATCCGTTAATGTGAATGTAGCATATCAGATTCTTCTTCTTTCAGTTTCAAATATTCTGTAAGGAGTATTTCTTTTCCATACTTCCTTCTTTAATAATTCATCAATCACTATTGGAGTTCCATTCTCATCTCAAGAAAACTAAGAACATTGATTACTTGCAACTGTTTTCCAAAGGTTAGACAATCTTTTTGCAATTTAATTTATTTTTTTACATTTTCATCCAAGTTAGTTATCATATAGTGCAACAATGACTTCAGGGGTAGATTCCTTAATGCCCCTTACCCATTTAGCCCATACCCGCTCCCACATTCCCTCCAGTATCTCTTTATTTGTTCTCTACATATAATAGTCTCTTATGTGTTGTCCACCTCCCTGTTTTTATATTATTTTTGCTTCCCTTCCTTCACTTTAATGTTTTTTTATGTTAACGTCCTCATATGAGTGAAGTCATATGATATTTGTCTTTCTCTGACTAATTGCACTTAGCATAATAACCTCTAGTTCCATCCATGTAATTGCAAGTGGCAAGATTTCATTCTTTTTGATTGTTGAGTAATATTCCATTGTGTATATACCACATCTTCTTTATCCATTCATCAATCTATGGGCATTTGGGCTCTTTATACACTTTGACTATTGCCAATAGCTCTGCTATAAACATTGGGGTGTATGTGTCCCTTAAAAACAGCATACCTGTATCCCTTAGATAAATACCTACTAATGCAATTCCTGGGTCATAGGGTAGTTTTATTTTTGATTTTTTGAGGAACCTCCATGCTGTTTTCCAGAGTGGCTGCACCAGCTTGCATTCCCACCACCAGTGCAAAAGAGATCATCTCTCTCTGCATCCTATCCAACATCTGTTGTTGCCTGAGTTGTTCATGTTAGCCATTCTAACAGGTGTGAGGTGGTATCTCATTGTGGTTTTAATTCATAGTTCCCTGATTTGAGTGATGATGTGCAAAGAAAGTTCAGTGCTGAATGGCCTGAAGATATCCATGGGAAGGTCCACTGTAGGAAGACACATCAAGAGTCCTCATAGTGATGAAACACTTCTGAACTCTGCATTGTCTCTGTCAATGGCCACCATTAGATAATGATTTTATAAATTACATGGCATTATGTCTACAATGTACAAGCCAACACTGCATGCTACTGTTGACTCTGCTTCATTTTGGCCTACCTGTCTCTTGGCAAAATCAGAGATGAGGCATGACACTTTTGCCCTATTTCAGGGCTAGCATGGTGCTTCACAACTCAGATGTGATCATTTTTTCAGCTTTGATGATACAGTATTTGTGACAAGCCTCAGTGATCCAAGACTTACATTACTACAATGTTTTAAGTTTTTTCAGGATAATCATATCAGGCGAGCGCTGCAAATTTCAGTGTCAAGTAATGGGTTCCAGTTAAACCATCACCTATATGCATTTGAGAATTTTGAACACAGGAAACATTTATAAGCTTTTCGCCATCACCTATTTTTTGTCTCATGTTTTAGCAAGGTAGTTTTCTAATGAAGGCAAATATCATGTGAATCTATTTTCCTTACCTATTTCACAAGATGGAAAAACAACAGATTGACGGGGAGGTATAAATATCAGTTTTGAAAATGTAAGATCCACAGTGATCCTTCTGCATCAAGGTCAGGAAAAAGCCTGGCCAAATTTTTTAGACGGATAAAAACAGTTTTGTCTCAGTATACCAGCAAGTGGACAGTGGAGCAGGGAAGTACAAACCTAACCTAGCTGATGCCAGACCTTTAAGGGATTTATTAGCCATGTTATACTGGAGGCTTAGAACCTGAAAGTGTATACATTCATAAAATATTAATAAAATGTTTAGATGGAAAAGGAAATAATATACAGGAAATAGCACGATGGGAGACATATGGAGGAAACACAGACACAAAGGAGCAAGATTGGGAAAACAGCAAAGTAAAACAGGACATTAATAATACCACTTGTAAAACTACACAGCAAGCTGACAGTAGTGCAGTCGATGGCCATGTCATGTGATATTTATTAGTTCACTGGTGGCATTATAATCCCTGGGCTGGCAAGAGAAAGCTCTGCTTTCAGGTGTAAATACATTTTTCCAGTAGAAAACATTTGGCCTATGACATCGGAGGTGTTTTTGTTAAAATACCTAAATGAATGTAAAGTAATTCAAAAATGCTTAAATGAATCCTGGGTTGTACATAAGATTGTCAAGATTTCAAGATTGTATCAGGATCTATCTTCCCCTCCACACTATCCTCGTTTAGATCACTTGATTCCTATTGGACTAAATCAGATATCACATATTATTTGTCTCTATCTCCATTCTTCCACAACTGTCCCCATTCTCATTTCTTTCTGTTAAACACCATTTTAATTAGTTTATACTATAAAAGTAACTTTTACATTTCCACAAATGAAAGTATGTTGCATAAACTTACACTGGCATCCCATTTTGGTTTTTTTTTACTTTTTCTAAAGAGGGGTACCTGGGTAGCTCATTCAGTTAGGTGTCTGACTTTGGCTCAGGTCATGACCCTATGGCTTGTGAATTCAAGTCCCACATCTTGCTGTGTTGATAGCTCAGAGCCTGGAACCTGCTTCAGATTCCGTGTCTCTGCCTCTTCCATATTCCTGCTATTTCTTTCTCTCTCTCTCTCTCTCTCCAATAAATAAACACTATTTTTTTTTTAATTTAAAAATAAAGTCTTTCTGAAGAAATCAAGGGAAATATAAGTACACATGTAGATTTATTTCTCATAGATAAACACTAGCCCACCTAAGTTTGGATTGACATTCTCTTGAATAACCTAGTATTAGTCTCTTACCACATCAGGTGTAGTTGTAATGACATACACAGGATGAATAGGGTTGATGAGTTGGTGCTACAAGTAATACAGCATAGATATCCACTATCATTGTCATTGACAATATAGGATGCTTGCTGGTGGCAAGTTACAAAAATTAGCATAAATACCTGAAAAAGGATGATATTCAATGGGAAAGTGAAGGGCTCTGGGATTGTTCCAAAGTAACCATTCTACACAGGAAATTATCATTGGAAACAAATCTCACTATGGGGCCAAATGGATGAGTACTCATGCTATGTGACTGCATGTGTAAAGTATAGAACTATTAGAAAATAGCATTTACACTTTTTTCTTATAAACTAACAGACATTGGTGATGCAGAAGAAAAATCATTTATCATAGGGGCAGTTTTATTAGCAGCACTGTGGATTGTAGAAATCTTCCTTATTATAGGCACATTTGAGTTGGTGAAGGTTGACAATATCCTTGCTCCAGTAGTTCCAGCAATTAAACCGCAATTAGGATGATGCACAGTACCTCTTTCTCTATACAGTTCCTTCTTTAAGTCCTAAAGTAGGGAAGATCCTGGAGAAGCATTTGGAATCCTGCCTTTTCTCATTATTCTTGCAAAAAGTTAGGGCAGCCTAATTTAGAGTTTAGGTTAAACCAAAGGAGAATGTTATTATTGAAAAGATTTTCACTCAAGATCAGAGACTGTAACAAACTGATCCTATGAAATCTCAAAGATTAAGTTCATGATAAGAGGATAAGGTCAGCAATATAAGTGTACTATTGTCTATCTAAACATTTACTTACTGTGAAATACATGTGAGAATATATATGCACCTCATTTAGAAAGCTGTTACCTAGTTGAACTATCATACTTTGCACATTTTTAAGTACTTTTAAAAGTCTTTAGTCCTTCTATGTAGATTTTACTGCAATGAACCAAAGTTACTAACAAAAATTCTAATCCAGAATGTTACATGCAAATTAGTTCTTAAGTACTTGCATAAAATAGAGAAAAGTTCTTATTCTTAAAGAAAAATAAAGAATATTTATGTATTTAGCATTTATGTTTCTTAGCAAGAAAATCAGCTAGAAAAGCTGATCTTAGCCCAAGCTGAAATTAAGAGCAGGACACTCAAAAGACTGAGCTATTTAATTCCCACTCTAGCGAAATGACTGACATTGATCAATGGCAACTATTTTCCAGAGGTGTCTGGGAAATCACAGAAAGACATTCACAATATTTACCTGGTTTGGATACATACATTGTGTAACATGGTCTTCTTCCTGGTGATATTTCTGTCAAGGCTTCAGAGCATATCCTTTAATCATAGACCACATGTTGAAATCCCCCATGGACTCACGATCACAGAAAGGAGAATTAATGGAGGCTGAAACACAGGTAGGTCCATCTCTTGGACAACCCTCTTAAATTTTTTTAGGAAACATGGGCAATCTCAGTTAAGATTATCTGCAGCTCTGTTTCTCATCTCCAAGAGCTGCTTTGGCCAACCAAATGGATAAGCTATGTAAACCAGCAAAACTGTCCTCACAGGATACCTGGTCTCCTAGCAACTGAAGTGTAAATTTAATAACCATCTTAAAGCTAAGAAACTCATTCAGTTAAAAAAAATCTATGATGATTAGTTATATGAGGTGATCAGCAGCATCTCACTTCCACAAAAACTCTGAAGGAAGTAAATCTTGGACCCTTGAAAGAAAAGCAATTCCCTTGAGTTCATACCAGCATTCATATATGATTGGTAATCATAGCACAAAGCTTGACAAATGGGTCTTTGACAAAATGAAAGGAAATATGGTTCAATTTAAGGAATTTGAACTGAAATATGTGATAAATGTATACAAAAGGAAGGAGAAATATCTCATAACAGTGCATTGGGAAAAGAAATCTCAATTTGATTGTAAAATTGAAATGTGATTTATGTGTGTATTTTACAAAAGTAGTGCCAGGTTAAGCACATTCTTCTCTCATGTTTGCAGCTGTAGGCAAGTGGAATATACATCACATCATGAGATATATTTGTAATATCTTGACAAGTTATTGATTGCAAAAAAATAAGGACATCTGAGCTGAAAAGTTACTAAAGCGGGAAAAGTTGAAAGGAGCACATATATTCAGGTATTATTAGTACAGGAGAATTAGAAGTAAAATAAGTGGCTTGTAATGCCCCATTCTGATAGTCAAATTGAAATACCTTACACATAAGAGTTTTTCTTTTCTTCCTTGCTCCTTTCTATTATTTCCTTGTTTCCTTTACTTTACCTCCCTCCCTCTCATCCTTCCTTCCCTTCCTTTTCCTTCCTTCCTTCCTCCCTCCCTGCTCCCTCCCTCCTTCCAACCCTTCCTTTCTTCCCTTTTCTTTTTCTCTTTCCTTCTTTTTCTTTCTTTCCTTTCTTTCTCTTCCTTCCTTCCTCCCTTTCCTCCCTTCCTTCCTTCCCTCCTTCCTTCCTCCTTCTTTCCCTCCCCCCTCCCTCCCTTCTTCCTCCTCCCTCCTTCCCTCCCTCCCTTTCTTTCTCTTTTTCTTTCTTTCTCTTTTTCTTTCTTCTTTTTCTTTTTCTTTCTTTCTTTCTTTTCTTCCTTCCTTTCTTTCTTTCTCTTTCTTTTTTTTCTTCCTCCCTCCCTCCCTCCCTCTCTCCTTCCTTTCTTTTTCTTTTTTTCCCTTTCTTTCTTTCTTTTCTTTCTTTCTCTTTCCTTTCTTTCTTTTTTTTTCTTCTTTCCTTCTTTTTCTTTCTTTCCTTTTTCTTCCTTCCTTTCCTTCCTTCCTTCCTCCCTCCCTCTTTCTCTCCCCCTCCCTCCCTTCCTTTCTTCCCTTCTTTTTCTTTCTCCCTCCCTCTCCTTCCTTCTTCTTTCTTTCTTTCTCTTTTTCTTTTCCTCTTTCTTTTTCTTTCCTTCCCTCCCTCCCTCCCTTCCTACCTTCCTTCCCTTTTCTTTTCTTTCTACTCTTCCTTCCTTCCTCCCTTTCTTCCCCTCCCCTCCCTCCCTCCCTCCCTTCCTTCCTTCCTTCCTCCTTCCCTCCCCCCTCCTTCCTCCTCCCTCCTTCCCTCCCTCTCTCTCTTTTCTTTTCTTTCTTTCCTTTTTTTTTTCTTTTTTCTTTCACTTTTTTTTTCCTTCCTTCCTTCCTTCCTTCCTTCCTTCCTTCCTTCCTTCCTTCCCTCCCTCCCTCCCTCCCTCCCTCCCTCCCTCCCTCCCTCCCTCCTTTTCTTTTCTCTTTTCTTTTCTCTCTTTCTTCTTTTTCTTTTTTTTCTTTCTTTCTTCCTTCCTTCATTTCTTTTATTTAAGTTTTTATATTTCTCTTTCCGGTAGGTTTGTCCGTTCCAAGAAACAGTGATCTTCTACTTCTTACTTTGCACAGACACAGTTGCTTTAAGTATTTCCTAAGTGTGTTGATTTTTATCACATTTTAAGAGGCTGTTCTTCTCTCATATCTGCTAACAGTTGGCATTATTAGTATGTCGTCTCAGTTTAATTCAACTTTAAAATATTCCAGATTTTATGCCAGAAAAACAAATCATAGACATATTCAGTATTTGTGGCTTTTAGTAAGTTCAGTGCCACATAAAACATATTATCTCAATATATACGGTATTTCACATAGGCCACACTCCAACAGATTAAATATTAGTAAAGCATCAAAGAAAAGTAATGTATTATTCATATAAATTGTAAGTATTTTCTCAGCCTGTCTATTCCACCAACAATATCATACTGCACGGGCATCTGGATGGTTTAGTCAGTTAAGCTTCCAATACTTGATTTAAGCTCAGATCTTGATCTCATTGTGAATTCAAGCTCCACACTGGGCTCTGGTCTGCTAGCACAGAGTCTGCTTTGGATTCCATCTTTCTGTCTCTCTGCCACTCCCCATCTTGCTTTCTATCTCTCTCTGGAAAATAAATAAATATAAACTGAAAAAAAACACAAAATTATGTCATTTTACAAACTGAATTCACAGTACATTCAAAGGATCATGCACCATAATCTATTGAGGTCCATTTTTTCATGAAATAATGATTCAAAATATGTGACCAATATGTGAAATCCCATGCTGACAATAGGAAAAAGAGAACCATATGATGATCTCAATAGATAACAGACAAGTCATCTGATGTCATTCATCTCCTCTTCATTCTAAAAATGTTCATTAAATTAGCCTCAGAGGAATATACCTCACCACAATAAACCCTGATAATGACAGCTAACATCATATTCAATGGTTAAAAACAGCAAGCTTTTCTTTGGGTAAAAACTGAAACAGGGAAGCCTGAGTGGCTCAGTTGGTTAGTGTCTGACTTCAGCTCAGGTGATGATCTCACAATTCATGAGTTCAAGCCCCGCGTCGGACTCTGGGCTGACAGCTCAGAGCTTGGAGCCCACTTCAAATTCTGTGTCTCCCTTTGTCTGCCCCTCCGCTGTTTGCACTCTGCCTCTCGCATTGTCTCAAAAGTAAATAAACATTTAAATTTTAAAAATTAATTTAAAAAACTGAAACATTTAAAATAAATAAATAAAAATTTAAAAACTGAAACAAAGATTATCACTGTTATCAGTCCCGTTCAATACGCTAGCTGGAATACTTGGTCAGAGCACTGTCCTAGGAAAAATAAACAAAGGGCATGCAAAAGAGAAAAATATCTCTGTAGCTGACATGATTTTTAGGGTAGAAAATACAAGAGACATTTCACACTGATAAACAAATTCTGGAAACGGATAGGTACAATATCAACACACACACACACACTCCACAAACATTCCTACACAATAAATTGCTATGTCTAAGTAAAAAGGAGGAAAAAGTTCTATGTTCAATTACATCTGAAATAATATAGTACCTGGAAAGAAGGTTACCAATGAGATTACAGCTTATACATCAAAGGATATAAAACACAGGTTTGTTCAGTCAGTTGAGTAACATAACCAGGTTATGATTCCAATATCCTGGGATTGAGTCCCCCATCAAAGTCCATGCTGAGCATGTATCATGCTTACAAATCTGTCTCTCTCTCCCTCTCTCTCTCTCTGTCTCTCTCTCTCTCTCTCCCATTTATTCTTTCCCAATCTTTCTTTGTAAAAAGAATTTTAAATAAGCAAACATAATTGGACAGACATTTATGCCCATGCTTTGATAATCTTTTGGTAAAAGTGCTAAAACCATTCAAGAATGAGATGATTGATCTTCAGTACAAGTTTTGGATAATCTGACAACCACAATTTTAGAGGCCTATCATAAACAATAAACCAAAATTAAGGAAAAATGGATTAAAGACATAAATATAAATGTAAAACCAAAGAGCCATTTGAAGACACTGGGAACATTCTCTGTATACCAGAAGGCCATAGAACACCATAATAATGACCAAACAAAACAAGAAAAGTCGTATCATCCAGTGGGCAATGATGTGAATAGATGTTTTTCCAAAAACACACGGAAATTTCCCATTAAGTATATGAAGAGACTCTCAACACCACTATTTATCCAGGAAATGCAAAGGAAAAGCAATACTAATATATCACCTCCCACATCACAATATTTCATTTCATTAAGGGGGAAGAAGTATCAACTACTTGCATGGTTTGTGAGAAGGGGAGAAGTTGTGTATATTGTGTTGACAACGGAAGGAGTACAGCCATTATAGAAGACACTATGGATATTCTTCTAGAAAGTTAAAAGAGAACTGCTGTAGATTCCAACAATTCCATTGCTGCAGGTATATGCAGATGAAATCAAACCATTCTCCCAAAGAGGCAGCTGCTGTCCCATGTAAATTGCAGTATTATTGACATAGAGAAAACATTGAAGGAAGGTAGGGCAAGAAGGGGCAAGAAGGATAAAGTGGCATGCCTGTAGCAGGAATCATTACTAAGCTAAAAACATACGTATTTGTCCACTTACAACACAGATGGAGTTTCATGACTCAACTTAAAGGTAAGTGAACAAGTCAAAAACAGTAACTATGAGATATCACTTCCACATAAAATCCAATTAGGATGATTCTATGGACATGGAGTGTGGAATAGTGCTTGATGTGATGGCTTAGTGACTTAAATAAGTGAAAGGGGCCAGATATCACAAATTTACAATCATAAGTCGATTAGTTTCTGGAGGTGTACTCTCCCATGTAGTAACTCTATTTAACAACACTGCATTGAATGCTAGAAAATTTCGGAGAGAGCTGATCTTAAGATACATCCACACTTCCTGCTTGGAAACAAATGACAATTTAGTGAGATGGTAAATATGTTAGTCGGACTCATTATTTTCCATAATTGCATCTACTAGATCACATTTTCGGTCTTCTTGTCTTTAATCCTCATTGTGGCTATATGCAGTCATTTTTACTTCTCATTTACATAAATTTATTTCAGGTAGACAAGTCTTTAGGTCTTTTTTCTCTCTGACCAGAATTTCTCTGGGGTCTTCCATGATTTTTTTGAAGTTTAGGTAGTAGTCTCATGAGTGTTGTCCTGAATCTTTTTAAAATGGTTTCATGTTTTTATTAATTTTTGAGAGACAGAGCATGAGCAGGGGAGGGGCAGACAGAGAGGGAGACACAGAATGGGAAGCAGGCTCCAGGCTCTGAGCTGTCAGCACAGAGCCCAACAAGGGGCTCGGAACATGAACCATGAGATCATGACCTGAGCTGAAGTCAGAGGTTCAAGAGACTGAGCCACTCAGGCACCCCATGTTGTCATGACTCTTGCTCAGATATATTGCTTATATATATTTTGAGTAAGTACCTGGCTGTGATTTCTTGACCTTTCATTTGGGAAGAATTCCTCCATTTTGTCATTTTGGTAAGATTGTTTTGCCTGTTTTGAAATCTTATGTCTCCTGATTCTGAGAGTAATGTTATATTAAAAAGGGGTCATACAATTCCAGATCCTAGAACTGCTCTTCAGGAAGTGTTGTGTGTATATTTGTGTATGTGTGTGTGTGCACCCACGTGTTTTGTGTGTGTGTGTGTGTGTTACATACAATCTGCTGTTGCATTTTGGCTGCTCCTTTCCACTGGTCAATCCCCAGCATACCTATTGCTTTCTTGCACTGAGCAATATTTGGACATTAAGTAGGTGTCCTTTTATTTCTTTTTTAAAATAAGCCATGGCCCTGCTATGCTGTCTCCTTCCAAACATGAAAATCCTTTTGCCAGTCTTCATATCAATTTCCTGAGTGTTGTAAGTAATATGGCCTTAAAACAACTGTGTTTGAGAGACAATGGAAGACCAAGGTCACCTTACTTCTCTGCAAACTTAATTCACAGACTCCAGACATAGCATAGTTTTGTGTAGGAACTCTCTTATCTCACAAGTGAAGAAATCTCAATTTACAAAGCTGTTTATATATTACATATAAACCTAGTAACCACAAATCAGAAACTTGGAGCAGGCATCGAAAATTAAAGACACAGGAAGAGTGCTTGCAGAACTAAAGACAACCATCCAAACGCAAGAGGAACAGAGGAAGACAGAAAAGATGATGGAAGAATTGCAATAGCAAACATAAAGGGTGTAACTAAATGAAAATTATTACATAGCCCACTTAAATTTTCTGAATATCAAAAGAAGGAATGGTCCCACTCAAAGACACAAGATGATGGAAGGGATCCAACACGGGGAAATACACCTAAATGCTCCCTAGAGTAAACTCTTTTCAGACTTAAAAACGCATGCAGACAGATAGGAGGAAGTAAAAAAAATGTAGTATGCTACCAGAAAGAACACGCAGCGAGGTAGCATTGCTTTCATTAGCAAAAGAGAAGTCAAAACAAAGGCTGCAATCAGAGAAATGGAAGGACACTACATAATGATAAAGGAAAGTGTCTAACAGATGTTACAATATGACAAAATACTCTTGAAACCCATATGGGATGAATCAAATATATAAATAATCTCTTAACAGACATGAATAAAAAAAAACAATAGGAACACAAGAATAGAAGAAAGTTTTTGCACCTTACTTACATCAGTGAACAGGTAACAAGACAGAAAATCAATAATGAAGCAGAGTCTTTGAATGACACGTTTAATAAGACAGACCTAACAGATAAGGATTATCTTCCCCCAGTAAGCAGTTCAATACACATTCTTCTCAACTGCAAGTCGACAATTGTTTAGAACACATCACTTATAAGTCAACCAAAGAGTTGCTACCAGTTCAAAATAACAAATCCTATAATTCAAGTTTTCTGACCATGATACTATAAAATGAGAAATTAATCATGAAACAAAACCAAGGAAGAACACTAATTCAAGGGAAAAAAATAAAATTACCCAACAATGAATAGGCACACTATGAAATCAAAGGAAAGCCAGAAAACACATTTAGAGACGAGTAACATGAAAACACAAAGGTACAAAATCTTTGAGATGCAAAATATTTGCTCTCAGATAAAAGATGTTAACAATACTCGTCTACCTCAAGAAGCAAATACAACCCCTAACACCTAAACTAATGTAATAGTGACAAGAATCAGAAAAAGAAGAACCATAAATCCTCTACAAGAGTGGATGTGTGACAGAAGTAGGTGAAATAAAGAATAGAAACCATTGGAACAAATTAATGATGCCAGGAGCTGTGGCTATAAGAAGTTCAAGAAAATTGATGGTGCTTTACCAAACTCCAGAAAACATGAGGAGAGATGGGTGCCTGAGTAGCTCTGTTGGTTGAATGGCTGACTCTTGATTTCAGGTCAGGTCATGGTCTCATGATTTTGTGGATTTTGAGATCTGCTTTGGGCTCTGTGTTGATGGCACAGAATATCCTTGGGATTCTCTTTCCATCTCTCTACCCCATCCTCACTTACTTCTCTCCGTCTTTCTCAAAATACATAAATAAACTTAAAAAATTAAAAAAGAAACATGGAGAGAGAAACTCCAATAAAGATAGTAGAACAAAAAGGGTGGACAGAACAATCCAGAAAACACACACAACAAGGTATAGAAAAGGATGTTATGGAAACAATTGGGTTAAAACATTGGACCACCAAAAAAAAAATGGGTATGTCCCTAAAACCAGGTCACTTTCCAATTCTCAGGGAGCAAGTAGAGACAATTTGTATAGGCAGCCTAGTAGCAATGATATGTGGCATAATGACAATGACTAGGAATGATCGCTAGGAATTAAACAAAACAAAACAAAAAAATTTAAATCATGAATATGACCACTTTTTAACAGAAGTGAAGCATACCAAAAATTTAAGGAAGAGTTCATCCCTATTCTTCTGCCACTATTCCAAGTTATTTGAGATAAATAACAGATTGTAAATTCATATAACATGTCAGGAATACCCTGATGCAAACCCGATAAAAGAGTGCACTTGCTGTAATTAGCACTTTGTTTTATTTATAAGTGATCAATCACTAAATTATACTTTTGAAACCAATATTGCACTATATGTTAAGTAAATACCTTAAAGAAAAAATATAGAGATACTACAAAAAGAGAAGTCCTCAGGCACAATATCTGAAGAACCTGGATATAATCAACTCAACTAAATATTACCATAATCTATCTAAGAATACATAGAAAGGATATCCATCTCCATGATCAAGCAGGGGTGATTCCAGGAATGTAAGTGTGCTTCAATATTCCTCAATCCATTGATGCGATATTCACAGACAAAAGAAAATATAAAAATTATATGAACATGTAGAATATAACACATGTAGAATATTTTGTTTTTTATTTTTTTAATTGTTTTAAACATTTATTTGTTTTTGAGAGACAGAAAGAAACAAAGCATGAGGATGGGATGGGCACAGAGAGACGAAGACACAGAAAACAGCCCAACACGGGGGTTGAACCCACAAACCATGAGACTGTGACCCAGACCGAAGTCAGACACTTAACTGACTGAGCCACCCAGGCACCCAACATGTAGAATCTTTAAAAATGACATCAATTTTAGGTAAAGAAACATATCTATTCTAGGTACAATCTCCCACCAAAGTGCATTTAGAGGAAACACATGAATCTAGTATAGGCCATAGACCAAATACTCACTGTTCACCTCCTACTCAGTGGTGAAAACCTGAGAATGGTATTTTCTGAGATCACAAACAAGATAAGGATGACCAATCTTTACTTTTATGCCACATTCTCATAGGAGGCCTAGCCACAGCAGTGAGACAAGAAAAAAGAAAATTCAAAGGCATATAATTGTTAAGGAATTATAACATGCATATGGCATTACATAGTATATATAAAAATATAATAATAATAATAATAATAATAATAATAATAATAATAATAATAAATCCATCTGCACTAGAACAGATGAATTAATTCACTGAATTCACCAGATATGTACCTTATATACCATAGTCCAGAGCATTGTTACAAACCAATAACGAAATAGCAGAAAAAGAACATAAGTAAACCAATCCATGTGCATGTGCATGTGCATCAGAAGAATCAAACAGCTGTAATATATTGATGGAAGAATTGGAAGATGACTTAAAAATGAAAAAATATATTCCATGTCAAGGGAACCAATTTTGATTTGATATATTTATTGGACCTAGCACACTTGACTGATTTAATGCAATTCCTATCAAAATACCAACAGCATTTTTCACAGAACTGTAATGGAGAACACCAACATTTTAAAGGCACAACAAAAGATCCCAAAGAGCCAAAGCAATCATGAAAAACAAACAAAGGTGGATGTATCATTATCTCATACTTCAAGAAAGAAGAATAGCTATACCAAGCAAAGAGTGGTTTTGCCATCAGTAGCTTTGAGAAATTATATGATGGCTTTTCCAGTTGAAGATCTAGCTGGCCTCTGCTTACTAATATAACCAGCAGAATCTTGCTGGTTGGGGTCTCCGCTGTAACAGGTGGCATTAGACAATGGTTCTGGGTCACCATCTCACATCAGAGCACTGGGCAAAGATTGTATCTGCCTGATGCTTTTGTTGTGCATAATTGTTTGTGTGCATCTTGAACACAGTCTCTTGCCTTTGGAAACATGGATGAAGTGACAACATTCTTGAGTCACAAGATATATAGTATGGTCCCTAAGACTTTAGTAAAGGAGTCTCCAAGCCTACACTAAGTAGGGACTACATTAAATATAGAGATAGAGAATGGCGCTCCATACCAAAGAGGAAACTTAGTGCTCTAAGGGGCTCAATAGACAGTGGAATCCTTCTTGGTCCAATTCATGGCTGCAATTTCCTGGTCCTAGTCTCCAGTCGGGTTTGCATGAAAATGTGAAGACTACTCTGCAGAAGTAAATCAATTCTACTTACCAACTTGAAATAAAGCTGCTGGCATGAATGGGATCCATTCTTCATAGGTATTTCCTGAGTCACAAAGCTGTAATTCACTGATGATTAAGCTAATTTTAAACATGATGCTAATCAATGTACTCTCTAGATACTCAATATCTGAACTTTACACACACACACACACACACACACACACACACACACACACACACACACACATTCACTCACACAGATAAGTCTGTCCCACCCCCCACTGTGGGCACAGATATGCTCCCCCACCCCCGCCCATTGCAAGGCAGTATCAAAGACTTTCATTTTCCACCTGGAAATCTGCAGAAGGACAAATCAAAACGTTACTAACACTTTGGGCCCTCTAGTGTGCAAATAAATTACAGTGTTGACTGACCTTAAATTATATAACCTACTATAGGAAGAAACATCAAAAATCCCGGTGCTGATCCAGCACACCTGAATCCTGCATTGTTACTGTCAGTGAAAACACAGCCACCTTCATAGGTTTAGATTACAAATTAAATGTCTTTCTGCTGGTGATTTGCAAGCTGTCACCGCACTCTCATGACTGCTGCTTCAGTTCATTTCATCTGTCTGCTGACAAGGATCAGAGAGGAGGAAAGACACATATTCTCTTCATCTCAAGGCTACCAACACATCTCACCACTCAAAATGTGGACACTTTGTAATGCTTGTTGTTCCAGTATGTTTGAGAAGTCTCAGTCCCACCAGACTTACCTTCCTAAAATGACTTCAGTTTTTGAGTATTTTTATATCTTGTAAGTGCATCACTTTTCAGTGTCAAGTGACGGAAAGTAGTCAAATCACTGATGATTGTTACTGTCACATTAACATCTGCACACATTTGGGATTGTTTCACACTGGAATGATTTCTAAGTCTAACAACATTACCTCATTCTAGTTCAACCATTTGAGCAAGATAGTTGCTAAAGTAGCTTAAGGGTGAAGCACATATTTATCACATGTTTTTAGCCATAATGGAATAAATACTATGTCATGAGTTTTCTTTAAATAATTTGAGAAATGACTTGGTTGTAAAACAAAGACATCTAACTTGAAGAGATAAGAAAGAGAGAAAAATAAAAATGAGCACATAAAACCAGTTGTAAAAGAATATAAATGGGTTGTAATACCCAACTCTAAAGGCAAAATTGAAATACCTTAATTACATATTAGAGTATTTATTTCTTTCAGTGATCCTTTCTTTTTCTTTTTATTTCTGTATTTCCTTCCTTCTTTATTTTTACCTTTTTCTTCCCTGTATATTTATCCATCCCCAAAGGGAAGAGATCTGCTTCTCCTTATGATAATGAATGCAAAGTAGCTTGTTTAAATGTTCCATATGTGTCAATATTTTTCACATTTCAGGAGGCTGTTCTTCTCTCATACCTGATAGAGTTGGCATGGTTAATATTATGTCTAAGTTCGTACAGCTTTTAATTAAATCCATAATTTGTGCTTTCAGAGCAAACCCAAGTGTATTCTATGTGAGTGGGCTTTACTAAACCCAATGCCATGTAAAAGAAATTCTTTACCTAGAAATAAGTGGCATTTCATATAAGCCACACTTGAAACTATGAAAGATTACTTTAAAAAATCAAAGAAAAGAATTTATTTTTCTCTAAGGTAGTATATTCCATCAGCAATGTCATATTACAAACTGAATTAGAATGATATTTAAGTATCATCCATCATGATCAACTAAGAACTTTTCCTGCATGAAAGTATGAGTCAACCTATATGACTCCATAAATGTGAAACCCCACATTAACAGGAAGAAGAGAAACATATGATGATCTCAATAGAAACAGACATAGCATCTCATTTTGTTCAACCTCTTTTTAATATAAAAATGTTCAACACATTTGCGTTAGAGGAATGTATCTCACCATATTCAAGGCCTGATAATGACAGCCAACATCATATCCAATGGTAAAAGACATCAGGTTCCTTTTGGAATATGCTGCCTCCAGTGTGGTCACTGTCATCAATACTATTCAATATACTATTTGGAAAACGTTCCAGGTCATTCTTCCAGCAAAAGAAACAGAGGGATTGCAAAAGAGTAAAATTATATCTATTTATAGATAACATGATCTTACAGAAAATTCCAGAGACACTTCAAACCAATAAGAAATTTCAAGACAGGGAAACTAAGAATATCAATACAAAAAATTTCAGACATGCCTACACAGTAACAAATTCTACTCTTAAAAGAAATGAAGAGGGAAAATAGTATGATGTATAATTACATGGGGAAGAATATAGTACTAGGATGAAGGTGAACTAATGACATGAAATTTTGAAACACCAAGAGATATAAACACTAATGTAGGAAGTTTAGAAAGAGAACATAAATGGAGAGGTTTTTGTGTTCACGGTTGGAAAAATGTTTTTTAAGTTTATTTATTTATTTTGAGTGAGATAGTTTGTGTGAAATCAATGAGGGACAAAGAGAGAGTATCATGCTCCACATTATAAGTGTGGAGCCCAATTCAGGGTACAAACTTATAAACCATGAGATCATGACCTGAGCCAAAGTTAAGAATGGTAAGCTTACCTGACTGAGACACCCAGGCACCCCAGGGAAAAACTTCTGACAGAAGTCTAAAACCAGTTTAGCATGAAATGATAACATTTTCAAAATGAGCTTTGGAAAACCTGATAACCACATGCCAAAAAGTAACTAGACACCCAACACACAAAAAAAACAAAAAAACAAGGCAAAATGTATTAAAGACATCAGTGTAAATATGAAAACAAAGAACCACCAGACGACACCGGGAATGGTTTCTGTGTATAAGAAATCATATAACTCTATACAAAAGAATAAATAAAACAAAAAACAATCGGTCAGATGAACAAACAAACAACACAAACAAAAAACCAAAAGGCATATTTTCCAATGGGCCATGTCTCCAAATTGATGTTTCTCCAAGGAACACATGCAAATGGCCCATAGGTATATGAAGAGATGTTCAGCACCACTAATGTTCACGGAAGTGCAATGAAAACCACACTGGCATATCAGTACACACATGTCACCACATGTCTTACTATAAAGAGAAGAAATAGCCAATACTTGTATGGGGTGGAGAAAAAGAGTATCTGTTTAAAATATTGCTAAGAATGTAAAGGATAAAGCTATTATAGAAGACACAGTATGTATCCCTCCAGAAAGTTAAAAGGGAACTTTTATAGGATTCAGCAATTCCATTTTTATATTTATATGGAGAGGAAATGAAATTATTCTTCCCAAAAGGTAGCGGCATTCCCACGTAAACAGCAGTATTATTTACAAGAGGGCAAGAATGGACCGGAAGCGAGTATCTGTCAGTGGCTATCAGTGAAAAGATAATGTGCCTCTACCAGGGAATATTACTCAGCCATAAGTAATCAGGAGTGGTCCACATGCAAAAACATGGATGGAACATCATGACTTTAGGCTAAAGGAATGAAACAAGCCAAAGACAAAAACAGGTGAACTGACTTCTACATGCCACATAAACACAATGAACCCATGAACATTCAGTGTAGAATAGCAATTGTGTAGAGGAGTGAGTGTAAATGAGTGAAAGGGTCCAAATTTCCAATTATTATTTGAATTAGAATGTAGATGTTGATGTTATTTAGTAGTGGTGCATTTGTGACACTATTAAACAATACTGCATTGTGTATTAGAAAATTTCTGAGGCAGGGGCCAAGACGCTGGAACAGCATAAAAGGGTTTTTTTTTGCATCTCATGTCCATGAAATACAGCCAGATCAACACTAAATCATTCTGCACACCCAGAAAACTGATTTGAGCACTAACACAACAATCTGGTAGATGCTGTGTAGCTACACCACAGGCAAAGGTCCCAGCAGACCCCAGAGAACAACCACATTTGCTGGTGGTGAAACAAGGACATTAAGGGTGAATGAAACCTGGTGCCAGATGTGTGTTGTGATTTTCCATAATCTCTGAAATGGTGCTGCTACATGATTGTGTGAACTTTTTCTGGGGTGGGCTGGTACCTAGCCACTATCTCTGGACATCAGCAGCAGCATGGTCCCATGAACGTTCCTGGGTGTGATCTGCACCTGGACATTGCTCCATAAGACCATTCCCCAGAAGGTCTGAGTTTGTCAAAGTCGCAGTCCTTCACAAGTGAGGGGTTGGGAAACAGTCAGATCTGAGATAAAATTCAGAAGGGAGGTGCTACTTGACAACCTGAGGGCTTAGTCATGGAGACTGTAAAAGTGGGGAGTGGACAGAAGCCAGAGACAAAGGACAGTGTGCAATTGCTGATTTGGGAGAACAGAGTCCCTTTACTAGAGACTGTATAGCTGAGTGACACCATTTTCACCCCTCTTGTGCATGCACATACACACCTACAAGCACCACAACAAGCCAACCCAGTAAGGTAAGCAACACCATCTAGTGGTGAATAGAGTTGTAACACAATGCCCTGTCCAATTGGGCCAATCTTGCTCTTCAGGCACACCACAAATCTCTCAGACTGCTTAGTTTACATATTATAAAATGCTTCATAGTTTGACTTTTAGGGGAAAGTGGTGTAATTTCAATCATATTTCAGTCTGTATACTAAATCATCTATGCAATTTTTTTCTTTTTCATTTATTTTATTTTTCTTGAATACAGAAAGAGAAAAAATATTTTTAATTTTATTAAATATTTTCTTTAATTTTTTAACACTATAGTTTTTACTTTTTGGTAATGGTTTTCAAATTCTACTTCCAACATTTTATTTTGAGGTAGGATCTAGCATCATGTATTTGATTTTGTGTGTGTGTTGTTTGTATTTTTTAAATTTTAATTATTTAACCGTATTAATTCCTTTTCTTCCTTCAAAATGACAAAAGGAAGGAGTGCACCCCAAAAGAAATATCAAGAAGAAACAACAGCGAGGGACTTATTCAACACAGATATAAGCAAGATGTCTGAATCAGAATTTAGAATCATGATAATAAGAATACTAGTTAGGGTTGAAAATAGATCATAATCTTTCTGTGGGGATAAAAGAAGTAAAAGTAAGTCAGGATGAAATAAAAAATGCCCTGACTTAGTTGCAATCTTCAGAGATGCCTTGGTGGCAAGGATGGAGGAAGCAGAGCAGCAAATGTACAATACAGAGGACAAATCTGTGGAGAATAAAGAAGCAGAAAAAAAGAGGGAGACTAAGGCAAAAGAGCATGATTTAAGAATGAGAGAAATCAATGACCTATTAAAAAGGAACAACACCAAAATCATAGAAGTCCCAGAAGATGAAAAGAGAGAAAAATGGGTAGAAGCGGAAAACTTTCCTAACCTAGGGAAACACACAGACATCAAAATCCAGGAAGTACAGAGGACTCCCATTAGATTCAACAAAAATAAAAACTAGAACAAAAAACCATCGACAAGGTGTATCATAGTCAAATTCACAAAATACTCAGGCAAGGAAAGAATCATGAAAGCTTCAAGGGAAGAAAAAAAGCCCTTAACCTACAAGGGAAGACGGATCCGGTTTGCAGCAGACCTATCCACAGAAACTTGGCAAGCCAGGAAGGAGTGGTCGGATATATTCAATGCGCTGAATCAGAAAAATATGCAGCCAAGAACTGTTTATCCAGAAAGGCTTTCACTCAAAATAGAAGGATTTATACATACATATATAATATTAATATACAATATAAATATATTATATATAAAAATAATATATATATAAATAAATTAATCACAAACATAAGGAAACTCATTGATAATAGTACCATAATAGGAGGGGACTTCAACATTACACTTACAGTAATGGACAGATCATCTAATAAAAAAATCAAGAAGGAAACAATGGCTTTGAATGACACACTGGACCAGATGGACTTAACAGATATAGTCAGAACATTTCATCCAAAGCAGTGGAATATACATTCTTCTCCAGTGCACATGAAATGTTCTCCAGAATAGATCACATACTGAGACAAAAATCAGCCCTCAACAAGTACAAAAAGATTGTGCTCATACCGGGCATATTTTCAGACCACAACACTATGAAACTCAAAATCAACCACAAGAAAAAAATGGAAAGACAAAATATACTTGGAGACTGAAAAACATCCTACTAAAGAACGAATGGCCTAACCAAGAAGTTAAAGGGGAAATTAAAAATCACGTGGAAGCCAATAAAAATGATAACATCACAACATAAAACCTCTGGGCCACAGCAGAGGCAGTCATAAGAGGGAAGTACATAGCAATCCAGGCCTTCCTAAAGAGAGAAGAAAGGTCTCAAATACACAACCTAACCTTATACCTTACAGAGCTGGAAAAGAACAGTGAATAAAATTCAAAAACCAGCAGAATACAGGAAAGAATAAAGATTAGAGCAGAAATCAATGCTATTGAAACCAAAAAATTAAAAAAAATAAAAAAATGGTAAAACAGAACAATGAAACCAGAAGCTGGTTCTTTGAAAGAATTATTAACAAAATTGATAAACCCTTAGCCAGTTTTATCAAAAAGAAAAAGGAAAGGGCCCAAATATATAAAATCAAGAATGAAAGAGGAGAGATCACAACCAACACAGCAGAAATAAAAACAATATAAGAGAATATTATGAGCAATTATATGCCAATAAAATGGGCACTCTGGAAGAAATGGACAAATTCTTAGAAACACATAAAAACTACCAAAATGAAACTGGAAGAAACAGAACATTTGAACAGACTCATAATCAGTACAGAAATCAAATTAGTTACAAAAATCTCCCAAAAAGCAAGAGTCAGGGCCAAATGGCTTTCTAGGAAAATTCTACCAAACATTTAAGGGAGAGTTAACACCTATTTTCTTGAAGCTGTACACACACACACACACACACACACACACACACACACACACACACACACATATATATATGTACATATATATACATACATATATATTATATATGTACATATATATATATATGTGTGTGTGTGTGTGTGTGTGTATACGTATGTACATATATATATATATATGTGTGTATATATATGTATATGTGTGTGTATATATATATATATATATGTATATGTATATGTGTATAGATATATGGAAAGAAAACGTCCAAACTCTTTCTATGAAGCCAGCATTCCCTTGATTCCAAAACCAGACAAAGACCACACAAAAAAAGCAGAACTATAGACCAATTTCCCTGATGAACATGTATGCAAAAATCCTCAACACGGTATTAGCCAACCAGATCCAACAATACATTAAAAACATTATACATCACGACCAAGTGGAATTTATACTTGGGATGCAGTGCTGGTTGAATATCCACAAAACTATCAGTGTGAATCATCACATCACTAAGAGTAAGGACAAGAACCACAAGATCCTCTCAATAAATGCACAGAAAGCATTTGACAAAATACAGCATCATTTCTTGATAAAAACCCTCAAGAAGATATAGATAGAAGGATCATATGTCGAGATCATAAAAGCCATATATGAAAGACCCAACAATTATATCATCCTCAATGTGGAAAAACTGAGAGCTTTCCCCCGAAGTTCAGGGACAAGACAGGGATGTCCACTCTCACCACTGTTATTCTACATGGTATTGGAAGTCTTAGCCTCTGCAATCAGACAACACAAAGAAATAAAAGGCATTCAAATAGGCCAGAAGGAGGTCAAACATTCACTCTTCACAGATGACATGATACTCTATATGGAAAACCCAAAAGATCCCACCAAAAAAACTGCCAGAACTGACCCATGAATTCAGCAAATATGCAGGATATAAAAGCGATGTACAAAAATTGGCTGCATTCCTTTACACTAACAATAAAGCAACAGAAAGAGAAATCATGGAATCGATCCCATTTATAATTGCACCAAAAACCATAATATACCTAGAAATAAATGTAACCAAAGAGGTGAAAATCTATACACTAAAAACTATAGAAAGCTTATGAAAGAAATTGAAGACAGACACACACACACACACACACACACACACACACACACACACACACACACACACACTCCATGCTCCTGGCGTGGAAGAATATTGTTAAAATGTCAATACAATCCAAAGACATCTATATATTCAGTGCAATCCTTATCGAAATAACACCAGCATTCTCCACAGAGCTAGAACAAGGAATCCTAAAATTTGTATGGAAGTGGAAAACCCCCAAATAATCAAAGGAGCCTTGAAAAAGAAAACCAAAGCAGGAGGCATCTCATGGATGCAACTAGAGGGTATTATGCTAAGTGAAATTAGTCAGTCAGGGAAAGACAAATATCATATGATTTCATTTAAATGAGGACGTTAGGATACAAAACAGATGAAAATGAGAGAAGGGAAGCAAAAATAATATAAAAACAGGGAGTGGAAGAAAACATGAGACTCTTAAATATGGAGAAGAAACAGAGGCTTACTGGAGAGATTATGGGAGGGGGATGGGATAAATGGGTAAGGGGCAATAAGTAATGTACTCCTGAGATCATTTTTGCACTATATGCTAATTAACTTGGATATAAATTTTAAAAATACATTTTAAAAAAAGAAAGATAAAAAGAAAAAAGAAATAAATGTCTTCTTTGGAATAAAAATGTCTATTCATGTCTTCTCCTTATTTATTTAATTGGATTATTTGGTTTTTGGTGTTCAGTTTTATAAATTCTTTAAATATTTTGGATACTCTCCCTTAATGAGATATGTCGATTGCAAATATCTTCTGCATTTTATAGGTTGCTCTTTTGTTTTGTTGATTATTCTTTCACTGTACAGGAGCTTCTGTCTTGTTTTGTTTTTAATCTCGATGAGGTCATAAAGTTCTTTTGTCTTTTTGTTTCCCTTACCTCAGAAGATATTTCTGGTAAGATGGTGCTATGTCCAATGTTAAACAAGTTACTGCCTGTGTTCTCCTCTAGGATTTTAATCGATACCTGTCTTACTTTTAGTTTTAAAAGTACTTTTAAATTTACTTTTGTGCATAGTGTAAGGAAGTGTTCCAGTTTCATTCATTTGCATGTTCCTGTTCAGTTTTCCCAAAAACATTTGTTGAATGCTGGTCTTTTTCCCAATGGATATCCTTTCCTACACTGTGACAGATTAATTGACCATATAGTTATGGGTTCATTTTGGTGTTTTCAGTTCTGTCCCATTGATCTATATATCTGTTTTTCTGCCAGTACTATCCTGTTGTAATCACTACAGCCTTTATGTATTTGATACTATAGTTCTTTCACCTCTTTGGCTCCTTTATTCCTGGGTACCTCATTGTTGATTGCTTGATCTCTTTCTTTAGCTTCATTATTTGTGAATACAATTGCACTAGTTTTCTGTATGCTGATGTTAGAATTTTCAACTTTATTGACTTCATGTTTTAATTGTAAATTTTTTGGTGATGTCTGTCAGGTTCTATATGGAGTATTATGCCATCTACAAATAGTGGAGGTCTGACTTCTTTATTCCCTATTTGGATGCTTTTTATTTGTTTTTGTTGTCTGATTGTTCAATAATAGTTGTAGGAGCAGACATTCCTTCTTTTTCCTAAACATAAAAGTAAAACTCTCCATTTTTCCCAATTGAGGATATTAGCTGTTTTTGTCATAGATGTCCTATATTATGTTGACCTATCTTCCCTCAAAACTTACTTGTGGAAGATTATATTATGAATGGGTATTGTATTTTTTCAACGTTTTTTATGCATGATTGAAATTATCATATGGGTCTTTTCCTTTCTTTTATTTTTGTAGGATATTACATTAATTTTTTCACACTATTGAAAAGTCCTTGTATCAAATGAACAAATCCCACTTGATTAGGGTGAATAGAATTGTTGGATTCAATTTCCAATATCTTCTTGAGTATTTTCTCAACTTCTTCAGGGACATTGTCAATATTTCTCTTTATTAGTAGTATCTTTATCTGGTTTCGTTACGAGGGCTTGGCAGAATAAGTTTGGATTTTTTTTTAATTCCATTTCTTTTTTACAAATAGCTTGGGAACGATGGTTATTAGCACTTCTTAAATATTTGGCAGAGTTCACCTGTCACTTTTGTTTGTTGGGAGGTTGTTTTTTTTTATGATTCAATTTCTTTCCAGAATTCTAGTCTATTCAACTTTTCTATTCATTCATATTTAATTTTGATAATGTATTTTTTCTAGGAATTCATTATTTCTACATTGTTGAAACTGTTAGCATACATTTTTGTATAATATTTCCTTATTATTATTGTTTTTATTTCTTGGTATTGAGTTCTTTTGTTTTTTTTTTTCTTCTCTCTCATTGTTATTTTATTTATTTGCGTTCTTCTTTCCTGTTATAGTCTGGTTAGAGGTGTATCAATAATATTAATTTTTACCAAGAACCACCCTCTCGGAAAACCCCATTTTAAAGAACACACATGCAGACTCTCTTGACATGGAGCAAGTTCTAAAATACCAAATGAAAAGGACATGACCAAGGACAAATTTACTAATTTTGGAGCATCCGCCCCTGTACATTTGTGTTCACAATCTCCAGGCCACAGGCCAGTAATTCTATGTGTTTCCTATTTCCTTTCTCACTGTTTTTCTTCTCAGACTGGTCTAGTATGTTATGAGTATGATTGATATTTTACCAAAGCTCCCATGAAATATTTATAATTTTAAATTATTGTATTCTCATTGTTCTTTAGTGTGGGTGATTCCATTAATCTGTGTTCCAATTTACAGATACATTCTTCTAGATCAATTAATCCACCATTTATTTCCTTTAGTGCATTGTTTAATTTCTGTTGCTGAAATCCTTAGTTATAAATGACATTTCCCTATATTTTTCATCTTTTTGTCCTCCTAAATTTGGTAGTCATCTTTACAACTATTATTTTGAATTCATTATTCGGTAGATTGCTTAAGTGCATATTAGTTTATTCATTTTTTGTTTGTTTTTCCTTATACTTTCAACTGGAATATATTTCTCTCTTCTGATTTTTGTTAATATACTATAATGCTTCTACATCTTAGGTTGTTTAGCTACATTTCCTGGTCTTGGAGGAAAGGCTTGTGTAAGATATTTCCCATGGGACCCAGGAGAGAAATCTACACAATGACCAGAGGTGGGTACTTCAGGAAATTCCCATGTATAAGTAACATGTGCGCTTCTCTTTACAGGGTTTTCAGTGTTCCAGGTACTTTTGTGAGTAGTATTGTCCCCGTATCTAACTGGCTGCAAGGCAGTTGTGCACATGCTATTGTATCGTGTGCTCCCTGATTCAACAGTTCACGAAGCTCTACTGTGACTAACGTGATCCTAATGGTAGAATAGGAAGACTCGTGGACAGGCTGTTTGACAGCAAAACCACTGGCCAATATCCCTGAAGTGAGTGCTGCAGGCACAGAGTGGGAAAATATTGTCCCCAGCCTCCTTCTCTATGTAGTCTAGTTGCAATTCCTGAAGGTATGCTAATGCATACAGGTGACCCATTGAGTAACCTTCTGTAAGGATTTACAATGACTGCTACAGGCATGATGGGAAAAAGAGGCGGTCCTTTTCTTGCTGGCTGATAAGCCCAGCTGCTAATTTTGTGATTATGTTGGTGGATAGGGTAACCCCATCCATTATGATTATGGAGAACCTGCCTGAATGATGTGGTGTGCTGGTGGGCAGAGGTGGTCTTTGATCTTGCTACCAAACATCAAGGTTGCATGACTTCTGTAGGCATGCTGGTATGCAAGCACTTGTCAGCTATAAGCCTGAACAAAGCTCTCTTTTGCTTGGGATTTTCAGTGCATCATGTCTCCTGGCATTAGCATTCTAGAGTGAAGATTACACAAAATGCCACCTTCTATTTCCAGCATCAGCACAAGATGAGTTAGCAAATGTGGCTGCTACAAGTGTCTCAGTCCCAAGAGAGGAGCCAGCTGCTTCCACCCTCCCAGTAGATGCTCCACAATTAGTAAGTGGGTCCTCAGTCAATGTGCTTCTCAGTCTGGTATTTTAGCAGGGAATTTTAGCAAGTTGGTCTGCATGTGAGTTCTTTATAATGGAGTTTTCCCAGGAGATACTTTTTTTTAATTAATAAAATCAATAAACTTTTAGCCATTCTTAAAAAAGGAAAAGAGAAATGACTCAAACAAATAAAATGACAAGTGATAGGAGAATAGACACCAACACCACAAATTCTGTACAATAAAATACATTATTATTAAAAAACTATACAGCAATAAATAAACAACCTAGAAAAATGAATAACTTCCTCAAACCATATACACTCCATATTTGAAACAGAAAGAAATAGAAAAATTGAAAGATCTATCTCCTGCAAAGAAATCGACTCAGTAATCCAAAAATTCCCAAATACAAAACTCCAGGGCCACATGTCTTCACAAAATTCTATCAAATATTTAATGAAGATTTAATATCTATTTATTTAAAACTATTCCAAAACATAGAAAAGGAAGAAAAACTTGCAAACTCATCTCCTGAGGCCAGCAGTATCCTGATACTAAATCATATAAAGGCATCACTAAAAAAATAACTACTGGCCAATATCTCTGATAAACATGGATGCAATATCCAAATTAAATAGTAGCAAAAGGGGTGCCTAGGTCTCAGTCGGTTGAAAGTCTGACTTCGGCTCAGATCATGATCTCACAGTTCTTGGGTTCAAGCCTCACATCAGGCTTTGTGCTGACAGTTCAGAGCCTGGATCTTGCTTCAACTTTTGTTTCTCCCTCTGTCTCTCTCTGCGCCTCCCATTCTCACAGTCTCTCAAAAAATAAATAAACATTAAAAATTTTAAAAAAATAGTAGCAAACAAAATCCAACAATATTTAAAAAAAAAATCATTCAACACGATCAGATTGGACTTATTTCTGGGTTGCAGAGGTGGTTCAATATCCACAAGTAAATCAATGTGATATGACACATGGTTAAGATACAGGATAAGAACCATATTGTCATTTCAATAAATGTAGAAATAGTATATGACAAAGTACAATATCCACTCAAGATTTTTTAAAAAACCTCAAGAAAGGATGCTTAGGGGGAACATAACTCAGTATGATAAAGGCCATCATGAAAAATCCATAGAGGTTTTTTACAAATATCCTCAAAAGAGAAAAACAGGTTGCCTTTAAGGTAAGAAACAAGAGGTCTTCTGTCACTGATGAGGTTTTTTTGTGGTGATAGTAGCGTTCGTGGGGTCTGGAGCTGATGGCCAAGAGAACACTTGAACATGTCTCTGTGCAAAAAGGTGATTTTATTAAAAGCACAGGGACTAGACCCATGGGCAAGAAGAGTTCCCTGGGGCCATAAGGAGGGACTAATTATATACTGTGTAGGTGGGGGAGGTAAAGATGAGGGGAAGTTTCCAATGATATTTTCATATGCTAAAGAACATTCACAGGATGGAGGAGGCCTAGCTATTGTCAAGATAAAGTTGTTTTTCCTTCTAGTAAAACATTAGCATTAGACAGTAGGGGTTCCTGGAAAAAAGTTTTACTCTGCCAGCTTCAAGTGTTTGTCAGTGGTCTGCAGGTTATAAGGAAATTTAGTTTTTTCTACTATCTCCTTCTGCCCTGGTTTCCTATGTCATCACCACTGTTATTTAACCTAATATTGAAAGTCCTAGTCACAGCAATCACACAACAATGGTAACAACAACAACAAACAACAACAACAAACATAAAACACATCCAAATTGTCAAGGAGAGCAAAATGGACATCATTTGCTGATTATTGATACAGTATCTACAATAAACTAAAGAGTCCACCACAAAACTGCTAGTTAAGATTTAAAAAATTGAATAAAATTACAGATTACAAAAATCAACACAGAAAAATAAGTTGCATTTCTGCACACTAAAAATTAAGCAGCAGAAAGAGAAATCAAGATATCAATTCCACTTACAATTGCATCAAAAACCATAAGATACACAGCCAGAAACTTAACCAAAGAGATGAAAGACCTGGACTCTGAAAACTATAAAGCACTGATCAAAGCAATTGATGATGACACAGAGAAATAGAAAGACATTTCATTGTCATGGGTTGAAAGGACAAATTGTCTAAATATCTATGCTACTATGCTATCCAAAGCAATCTCTACACATTTAATGCAATCTCTATCAAAATACCAATAGCATTTTCACAAAGCTAGATCAAATATCCTAAAAGTTTTAAGGAGCCACCAAAGATCCTGAATAGCCAAGGCGACCCTGAAAAGTAAAAGAAAAGCCAGAGAATTCAAGATTTCAATTTACATAACAAAGCTGTAGGAATGAGCATCAGATTGGCTGGCACAAAGATACACATATATCACAGAAAAAATTGAAAATGCCAAAATGAATTCACATCTCTCTGGCCAACTAATCTTCAGCAAAGCAGGAAAAAGATGTCAATTGGGACAAATACAGTCCCTTCAACATATGGTGTGGGGAAAACTTCTTAGGGGCCTGCAAAAGAATGAAACTGGAAACGTTTCTTACACCAAACAAAAAAGTAAATTCAAAGTGGTGTAGAGACCTGAAAATGAGACAGGAAATCATTAAAATACAAGAGTATAACACAATCAGTAAGTTGTTTGACATTACCTATAGTAACTTTTTGCCAGTTAAGTCTCCTGAGGCAAAGAAAATTAAATTAAAAAAAATTCCTTGGGAATTAATCGAGATAAAAAGCTTCTGCACAGTGAAGGAAATAATCGGCAAATTAAAAATCAACCTACAGAATGGAAGAATATATTTATAATCAATGTATCTGATAAAGGGAGTGTATCAAAAATATGTAAAGAATTTGTAAAAATTCAACAACCCAATTCAAATAATCAAATTAAAAATTGCGAGACAGTGCCTGGGTGACTCAGTAAATTAACCTTTTGACTCTTGATATTGACTCAGGTGATGATTTCACAGTTAATAAGAGTCTGCTTGAAGAGCTGGGCATGAAATCTGCTTAAGATTCCCTCTCATCTTCTCCCATATGTTCTCACAGTGGAGAACACTCAAAACATGTTATCTTTCTTTTAAAAAAAAAAACTGGGGAGATGGGGGGGGAGTTAAGATGGAAGAATAGATGACCCTGGGCTTGTCTCAGACCTCTAACACAGCTGGATCAACATCAGAAATTTTTGAATACTTAGGAAATTTTTGAGGATTAAGAGAATAATCTTCATAATTTGAGGGAGAGAATGTGGCAGGAAGAAGTGAATTGGGGAAGAGAAAAGACATATAGGGCCGAGTAGCATAATGAGATATTTTTGTGGAGAGGAGGAAAAGGGAGCAGAGAGCAGCACATAAGATTTATGCAACAAAAACACTCTCTATTAAAGTAACTATACTGAAAGAAAGAAAGAAGAGTGAAAGGAAGGAAGGAGGGAGGGAGGGAGGGAGAGAGGGAGGGAGGGAGGGAGGAAGGAAGGGTAGTGAAAATTTGACAACACACACAGAGGACTGCACAAAAGTGTTCCCTATAACGATTTACAGGGGAAAAGGAGAGAGTTTCAATACCACCATTTTTTTTTTTTAAACATCAAAGTGCAGAGTCGGAAGTTTTGGAAGTCAGCACCTGATGGTATCCCAATAAAGAACAAGGGCAGAGTGATGACAGTGGGCAGCGTGCCTTGAGAATACCCTGTGTGGCACGGGGAAAAGTAATTACCATGCCTGACATGTATTGAATAGAGGTGATGCAGTGCAGACACTCTGCAGGGAAAAAGATCCCAAGGAAGACATAGAGCTCTCCTGTTCATGAGTATAGGAACAAAGACACCCTGAGGGTAACAAATCCTGGTGCCAGCTGTGTTTTGTGATTTACCATAAACTCAAATAAGTCCTGGGACCATTTTCTGGGATAACCAGAACTGGGCAAAATACAGCTAGACACTCAGCTAGAGGAAAAAGCATGGGTCCCAGCTACAGGGAGATTTCTGAAGTGTAGGGTTTTGAAACACAACCACACCTGAGATAAAACCCAGAGAGCAGCACCAACACAGGCCAGGTGAAGGTGGGGATCTGGCAGAGAACTGGGACAATGGAGGGGTGATTGTGTATCAGGGGGGGCATGAACTTCCTGCTCCTAAAGGGAATGCCATTTTCACCCATAGCTCACCAGCACTGATAATCTCCGTGATCTAAACAGCTCCACCAGGTGGAGAATGGAACTGATGCACTAATCCCCACTTCTCTGTGGCCTCCAATCTCCACTGTGGCAAGTAAGGCTAAAGATCACAGCAGTAGATTCCTCCCTAAGAAGAACAGCACAAACCCCCTTTCCCTGAATTAAGTGTATTCACAGAATGCTGCAAAGTTTCAGCTCTAGGAAAAACAGGATTTGACTTCCCTTGGGTGTTTGTTTTGTTTCTGTTTCCCACTCCCCCCTCCTTGGATATGGAAAGATTTTTTTAAATTTTATTTTCTATTTTATATCAATTTTTCTTTTTTCTTTATTCTATAAATCTGTACTTAATGTGTATTTATTGTGATACAGAGAGAGAGTGAGAGGAGAGGCAGAAAGAGTATCCAAAACATGTTCTGTGCTGTCTGCACAGAGCTCAACACAGGGCTTGATCCCACAAAACATGAGATCATGACCTGAGCTGAAATCAAGAGTCATTTGCTTCCCCATCTGAGCCATCCAGCACTGTTATCAATCTCTTTTTTAAAATATTTATTCATTTATTTATTTGTTTCCTTGTTTGTTTATTTTGAGAGAGAGAATCGGGGTGGGGGAGGGTAGGCAGAAAGGCAAAGAATTTAAAGCAGGCTACACATCATCAGTGCCAAACCCAAGACAAGCTTTGATCTCATGAACTGTGAGATCACGACCTGAGCTGAGACAAAGACTTTGACAATTAACTGACTGAGCCACACAGGTACGCCTATCAACCTTCTCTTAATGAGCAGACCAAAACATACCTTTATTTATATTTATGTTTTATTTTATTTTTAAATATTAAATGATTCTATCACTTTTTCCTCCTAAATGACAAGATGGAAGAATTCACCCCCCCCAAAAAAAAATAGGAAATAATAATGGCCAGAAATTTAATCAATACAGGTATAAGTAATATGTCTGAACCAGAATTTAATATATCAACCACAAGGATTCTTGCTGGGCTTGAAAAACATAGAAGACACTAGAAAATCCCTTACTGAGAATATAAAAGAGCTAAACTCTAATCAGTCTGAAATTAAAAATACTATAGTTGAGATTCAAACACAAATGCGTCATAGCAGTAAGGATGGACAAAGCAGAGGACCAAATTAGTGATACAGAAGATGAAATTATGGAAAATAAAATTATATAAAGCCCAGGTGAAGAAGAAAACAAAGGTAATGGATCATGTATATAGACTTAAGGAACTCAGTGACTTATTAAAAGGGAATAACTGCCTATCATAGGAGTCTCAGAAGATGAAGAAAGAGAAAAAAAGAGCAAAAGTTTTATTTGAGCAAATTATAGCTGAAAACTTCCCCAAGGCGAAGGCACTGACATAAAAATTCAAGAAGCACAGAACACTCCCATTAAATTCAACAAAAGCTGCCCATTACCAAGGCATATCATAAAGAAATTCACAAAATAGTCAGACAAAGAATCCTGAAAGCAGCAAGAAAAAACATGCCATTAATATACAAGGGAAAATATCAGGTTTACAGCAGATCTGTTCACAGAAACTTGGCAGGCCAGGAGGGAATCACAGAATATATTCAATGTATTGAATGGAGAAAATATTCAACAAAGAATACTTTATACGACAAAGTTGTTACTCAGAAGGGAAGGGGAGATTAAAACTTTCCCAAATAGAAACTAAAGGAGTTTTTGACTTCTTAATCATCCCTGCAAGAATTATTAAGGGGAACATGGTGGGGGTGGGGAGGAGATGAGGGGGAAAGACCAAAAGCAATAAAGACTAAAAAAAACAGAAACACCAACTTTAAAAGTAAGGCAATGGCTCTAAATTCACATCTTTCAATAATCATCTTAAATGTAAATGGGCTAAATATTCTAATATTTAGGTTCTAGTGAAAAAAGTAAGAACCATCAGGATACCTGGGTGGCTCAGTCTCTTAAGTGTCTGACTTCGGCTCAGGTCATGATCTCATGGTTCCTGAGATCAAGCCCCATGTCCAGCTCTGCACTGGCAGTCCAGGATTTGTGTGGGATTCTCTCTATTCCTCTCTCTCCCTTCCCTGCCCCTTTTCTCCCTCTCTCCCTCTCTCTCTCTCAAAATAAATAAAGGAAAACTTAAGAAAAAGCATTCTATATACTGCCTACAGGAGGCAAATGACAGACCTAAAGGTACAGCAAATAGAAAATGAGGGGATTGAGAACCATCTATCTTGCTAATGGTTGTCAAAACAAAGTTGGGGTAGTTATACTTATATTCAACAAACCAGATTTGAAAATAAAGACTGTAACAAAGAATGAAGAGAGAGGCATTATATTATAATTTAGGGGTCTATCCACCAAAGAGATCTACCATTAGTAAATATTTAAGCTGTTAACTTGGGAGCACATGAATATATAAGCCAATTAATAACAAACATAAAGAAATTCATTGATGACAATATAATAATACTAAGGGGCTTTAACAACAAACTCACATCAATGGGCAGATCATTCAAGCAGAAAAGCAAGAAAGAAACAATGACTGTGAATGATACCCTAGACTGGAGGAATTTAAAACATATTCAAAACATTTCATCCTAAAGCAGCAGAATACACATTTACAGCATAGACACAAAAAAATAATTCAAAATGGATGAAAGACTTAAGGATGAGACTGGAAACCATGAAAATCCTAGACAACACATGCAACAACCTCTCTGATGTAGTAACATTTTTTTTTAAGATTATTTATTTTTGAGAGAGAGAGAGAGAGAGGAAGCAAGAGACAGGCAAATAGAGCTCTGAAGACGGCTCCTTGTTGAGAGTTCAGAGCCCACTAAGGGACTTGAACTCATAACCCTTGAGATCATGACCTGAGGTGAAGTTGGATGCTTAACCAACTGAGCCACCCAGGTGCCTCTAATATAGTAACTTCTTATTAGATATGTCTCTAGAGGAAAGGAAAACAAAAGCAGATATAAGATATTGGAAGTTTATCAAGAATAAAATCTGCACAGCAATGGATGTAATTAACAAAACTAAATGTCATCCTATGGAATGCAAAAAGATATTAGTAAATGACATGTTGTGTATAAAGCGTTAATATCTAAAATCTGTAAATAACTTACCAAACTCAACAACCCAAACCCAAATAAGCCAGTGAAGAAATGGGAAGAAGGTATGATTAGCACTTTTCCAGAGACATCCAGATGACCAACAAACACATGAAAACATGTTCAATATCACTCCTCATCAGGGAAATACAAATCAAAACCACAATGAGATACAATCTCACACCTGTGAGAATGGCTAAAATTAACAACACAAGAAACAGATGTCGCTGAGCATGCGGAGAAAGGGGAACCCTTTTCCAATACTGGTGGAAATGCAAACTTGGTTCACTCTGGGGAATAGAATAGAGGTTACTCAAAAAGTTAAAAATAAAACTTTCCTACAATCCAGCTATTGCACTACTAGGTATTAACACAAAGGATAGAAAAATACAGATTCTAAATGGTATATGCACCCTAACACTTATAATAACAAAACTAATGATAAACAAATTAAGAATTGACCTCATGTGTCCATAGACTGATGAATGGATAAAGAAGATGTGTAGCATGTATGTGTGTATACACACACACACACACATATGTATACATGTATGCATATACATGTATATATATACATATACATCTCCTTTATACACAGATGTATGTGTGTGTGTGTGTGTGTGTGTGTGTGTGTGTGTGTATACACACACACATATATACACACACAAACAATGGAGAACTACTCAGTCATAAAAAAAGAAATATTGCTATTTGCCACGACATAGATGGACCAAGAGTGTATTATGCCAAGTGAAATAAGTCAGTCTGAGATAGAGACAAATACCATACAATTTCATTCATATGCATTATTTATGAAAAAAAAAAGGTGAACATATGGGAGGGGAGAAAGGAGAGATGGAAACAAACCATGAGAGACTCTTAAAAATAGAGAATGAACTGAGGTTTGATGGAAGGAGGTGGGTGGGTGATGGACTAGATAATTGGTTGGCAGGTATTAAGGAGGGCCCTTGTAGTGATGAACAATGGGTTATGTTCTTAAGTGATGAATCACTGAATTGTATTCCTGAAACTTATATTGCACTGTATGTTAATTAATTAGTACTTAAATAAAAATTTGGAAAGAAAAAAAATTGGTGAGAAAATGTGAATACTTTTCTTTCCCCCAAGGGAGACATGCACATGGCCAACTGACACTGAAGAATATGCTCAAAATCACTAATATCAGTGAAATACAAATTAAAAGTACAATGAAATATCACTCACAATTGCCAGAATGGCTAAAATCAACAACACAAGAAACAATAGGTTTTAGGAAGGATATGGTGAAAGTGCTCTTGCACCGTTGTTAGGAATACACCTGGTAAAGTACTTGTGGAAAACAGTTTGGAGGTTTCTCAAAAGACAAAACTAAAACTACCCTACAATCCAGCAACTGCACTACTACGTATTACCTAAACAATACAAAAATACTTACTTGACGGGATACATAAACTCTGGTTATTATTGCAGCATTATCTACAATAAAGAAATTATGGAAACAGACCAGGTATCCATGGACTAATGAGTGGATAAAGAATATGTGATGTGTATTACATGTAGATGTTACATGTAATGGAATATTACTCCCCCATAAAAAAGAATTAACCTTTGCCATTTGCAATGAAATGAATGCAGCTAGAGAGCACCATGCTACAGGAAACAAGTTAGTCCAAGAAAGATTAATACTAAATGATTTCACTCACATGTGGAATTTAAGATAGAAAACAAAGGAGCTAAGGGAAAAAAGAGAGAGGTAAACCAAGAAATACGTATCAAGAAAAAAAAATGAAGTCAGGGTGGTGATAAGGTGGGTTAAATAGGTTTAGGTAATAAGAGTGTGCCTGTGATGAGCACAGTGTGTTTTATGGAAGGGTGGAATCAGTATACTGTACAACTGGAACTTATATTACTCTTTATATTTACTAATGGGAATTTAAATAAAAACTTAAAAACAAATAAACAACCCAAAAAAGCGGGGTTTCCCTTTCCTGCAATACTATTGTTATTTTGGCTTAATTTCAAAGCCAGGTATTTGGGTCCTTATCTCTACTGTGCAGGATCTAATGGTTGGGTGCCTGATGTTGAACCTGAATCTCTTGTTTCTCATGAAGGTTTTCATACCTGTGATACATTTCCCTACATAGAATGCCATGATGGGGTGTGTTCCATCCTTTCCCTTAATGATACCATATATTGACCATCACTGTGCAGGCCCTTTTTGTGTAGACTCTATTAACTTGCTGTGGTCAATTTCAGGTGTTAATGTAGTGGCCTAGGTATGTTGCATAGCTAGGGCCAGCAGCAAGCAATCACAGGAACCAATTAGGGGACTTGGCTCTGCTGTTTGCATCAGTTCATACTTCTGGGACTGCAGATCCTGGAACACTTATATGTGGCTATAAGGGGCCAGTGATAGGTTTTGAGCCAGTGATGTACACAGCTGAGAAGTAAGTTGCACGTAAGCACCATGGTACAAGCCTGTTACAGAAAATGGTGAGAAGGGAAAATAAACACCAACATGAGTTGCAATGCAGTCAAATTAGTATACTAGCGACAAAGATTTGATTTGACTGCAGGCACCACCCACAAATGAAAGTCTCTCAATGAACAATAATGGAAGATTGCATTGCATTTCTGTGTGACTGCACCTCTGCTGCATATTTTTTATACCCATTCAAATCCAAAGAAGCCCAATACTGTCCCTTAGCAACACAAGGATCAAAAGACAAACAGAGACATTTTAGATGATTAAAGTGAAAGCAACAGTTCAGCCACAACAGTAGGACACACACGCAATGCACATATGAGGTGCCTCTGATATCCTATATTCTGGTAAACAGGGGAAATTGAAGTGGAGGACACTGTAAGACCTCTTTTTCATAAAGTTCTTAGTTTCAAGAGCAGGACACCTAGCTGACTTTTCTAAAGCATGGAAACAGTGAGAGAGCATTAAACCAAACCAGAACACAGAGAAATATGCCCAAAAGATAAAATGGAACAAAATCATAGCAAGAGAGCTAAACAAAATGTAGATAAGAAATATATCTGACAGAGAATTCAAAGTAATGGTCATAAAATTACTTGTTGGACTTGAGAAAAAAGTATGGAATCATTGTGAGGTCATCAATAAAGATACACAAAATATAAAAAGGGACAATATGAGTTAAATAACTCAGTAACTGAAATTGAAAATACACAGGAGGAAATAAATTGTGGCCTAGAAATAGAATGAATTAGTGAGCAGGAAGTCCATTATAGAAATCAACCATCCTTAACAGCACAAAGAAAAGAGAATTTTTACAGTAAGAGTAAGTTAAAGGAACTTGTCAATACCACATGAATAATTACATTTATACTATAGGAATCCCAAAAGTGTAATGGAGGGAAGAGGACACAGAATTTTTAAAAGAAATAGTAGCTGATATATCCCTAATATGTGTAAGGAAACCTAGATCCAGGAGGCACATAAAGCCCCCAACAAAATCAACCCAAGATTGTTCATTTTAATACACAGAATAATTGAAATTGCAAAAAGTAATGACAGAAACAATTTTTAAAGCAGATAGACTAAAAAGAACAAATTACATAAAATGTAAAACCTGTAACATTATCAATGATTTTGAGCAGAAATTTGCAGGACAGAAAGTATTGGCATGATATATTCAAAGTATTCAAATAAATATACTGGGAGTCTTACCCATGTCAGTCAGGCAAGAAAAATAAAAGTCCTTAAAAATAGTAAGAAAAAAATAATATTTTCCTATATGCAGAAAGCATAATTGTGTATATAAAAAAGCTTAAATATACATAGGATTCACATATTATATACAAAAATGTGTAGCATTTCTATACACAAAAAATGAAGTAGCCGGAAGATAATATTAGGAAACAATCCTTGCTTCCAGGAAGGTGGCAGAATTGGATCAACCTATGCTCACCTACTCATTTTAGTCACAACTAGAAAACATTCACATCAGCTTAAGTATACCAGAAAAAGACCTGAGACTGAACAGAAGAAACTCCACACACAAAGATAGAGAAGAGGTCAGTCACACTGAAGAAGTAGCAAAGCTGGAGATGTAATTTGCAGCAAAGGTGGAGATGGGAGGGAGGAAGTCTTACTCATCACAGATGGTATCCTGGAGAGAGGGGGATCTCAAAAAGTTTCCTCCAGGTATAAAGGATGTGGAAGTCATCATTTTACTTCGAACTCCCCAGCATAATCTCATGGCCACCTGTAGGAACCAGCACTCACTACCTAACTTGCATGTACCAAACCCTGTTCTCCTGTGCTTTTGCACATTTTTTTCTTTCTCAATCCCAGTACAGGGGCACCTCTCCTGGGAGACCTGCAAACTCCACCAGCACTGTCCTGTGCACCACCCCCCTCCCTTTGCAGAGTTTTGTTTTTGGTGGCAGTGGCAACAACTGGGACAGCAGTAGAAAATCACTCAAAAACATCAGGTCTACCTTGTTAAAATGAAGGACCAGACCACATGGCTTTTGCAGATCCATGTTTACTGACCCACCTGGCAGCAGTTGCTCTATTAGCAAGGCAACCATAGAATACTTTACTAAACACACCCCACAACTTCTAGGGACTAAATAATTCCCCAAAAAGGCTAGGAGATCTGCTGGAGATAACTTCACTGAAGGGAAAACAGGCAAGAACAAAACAAGGCACACACAGCATCCACAAGAGATACTCCTTGAAGGAACAGGAGCTGTAGAACAGGGACACAGCACAGCAAGACATTTCTGAATCTCTTATTCTTCAGTCCACTGCCTTCAAGAGTACTTTGAGATGTAGCTGAATTTATTAACACATGGAAACAGACACACACTTAGAAAAAATGAAGAGACAGAGAAACGTTCCTCAAATGAAAGAACAGCCACCAAACCACAGAGACCTACACAAAAACAGATGCAAATGATATGTGTGCTAGAGAACTTAAAATAATGATCATAAAGATATTCACTCGTCTTGTGGAAGACATAAGTGTGAGCCTTAACAATAAGATTTAAAAAGCAGTAAATAGAGGCACGCCTGGGGGGTTCAGTCAGTTGAGCATACGAGTTTGGCTCAGGTCATGATCTCACAGCTCGTGAGTTCGAGCCCCGCATTGGGCTCTGTGCTGACAGCTTGGAGCCTGTAGCCTGGTTAAGATTCTGTACATCCCTCTCTCTCTGCCCCAACCTACTCGCATTCTGTCTCTGTCTCTCTCAAAAATAAATAAACATCAAAAAATTTTTAAATAAAAAAAGCAATAATCAGAGACAAAGATCACAATAAATGAATTTGAAAGTACACTTTATGGAACAAACAGCAGTCCAGACAAAGTGGAGGAACAAATAAATAACCTAGAAGACAAAAAAATGGAAAGTAACCAACAGTACATTAAAAGAACTATTTACCAAGATCAAGTGGGCTGCAGGGTGTCCGGGGTGCAGGGTTGGTTCAATAGCTGCAAATCAGTGTGATACATCATAATTAATAAAAGAAATGATAAAAACCATATGATGCTTTCAATAGACACAGAACAATCATTTCAGAAAATACAATATCCTATCTTAATACTTAGAGAAAGTAGGAATAAAAGGAACATAGGTCACTTTCAAAAAGGCCATATACGATAGACACACAGCTAATATCATCCTCAACGGGGAAAAACTGAAAGCTTTCCCCCTAAAAGTCAGAAACATGACAGGGATGTCACTCTCAGCACTGTTGTTCAACATACTGTTAGAAGCTCTAGCCTCAGCAGTCAGAAACAAAAAGAAATAAAAGGCATCCAAATTGTCAAGAAAGAAGTCAAACTATCACTGATTGCAAAAGACATGATAGTCTACATGGAAAACCCAAAAGACTCCACCCCAAAACCAGGAGAAATGACACATGAATTCAGCAAAAGAACAGGATATAAAGGCAACATACAAAAGTTGGTTGAGTTTCTACACACCATTAATGAAGCAGCATAAAGAGAAATCAAGGAATTGATCCGCCTTACAACTGTATTAAAAAGCATATCAGGAAATAAACCTAGGTAATGGGAAAAAGATCTGTATGCTTAAAACTATAGAAAGTTTATGAAAGAACTTGAAGAAGAAACAAAGAAATGGAAAAACACTTCATGTTCATGGATTAAAAGAATAAATACTGTTAAAATGTTGATACTATCAAAGCAATCTACACATTCAATGAAGTCTCTATCAAAATAACACAGAGATAAAAGAAATAATTTAAAAAATTTGCATGGAACCAGGAAAAAAAAACCTGAATAGGCAAAGTAATGTTGACAAACAAACAAAGAAACAAAACTGGAGTCATGACAATTCCAGACTGCAAACTGAAATCATCAAAACACTATGGTTTTGGCACAAAACAGACACATAGATCAAGGATACAGAATAAAGAACCCAGAAATGGAGCCAAAAATGTATTATCAACTCTCTTCGACAAAGCAGGAAAGAATATCCAAAGGAAAAAAAGACATTCACTTTAGCATATGATGTTCAGAAACCTGGAGTTTGACACGCAGAAGAATTAATCCTGGACCACTTTCATATTCCATACAGAAAAATAAACCCAAAGTGGATGAAAGACCTAAACATAAGAAAGGAAACTTTCAAAATCTTCCATGAGAGAACAGGCAGCAAACTCTTTGACCTCAGCCAGAGAAAACTTTTACTTGATTTATCTCCAGAGGCAAGAGAAATAAAAGAGAAATTAAATAATGGACCTCATCAAGATAAAAAACCTTCTGCACAACAAAGGAAACAACACAACTAAAAGGCATCCTACAGAAAATAAGATATTTGCAAGTGATATATCAGATAAAGGGTTAGTATCCAAAATCTATAAAGAACTTCTCAAACTCAACACCTGAAAAACAAATAATCAAATGAAGACAAGGGCAAAAGACATGAAGAGACACTTTTCCAAAGACATCTAATGACTACTAGATACATGAAAATACGGTCAGCATAACTCTTTTCAGAAGAATAAAAATCAAAAGCACAGTGCTGTACCACCTGTTCATAATGGCTAAAATCAACACAGGAAAAAATAGATGTTAGCAAAGATGTAGAGAGAAGGGAACACTTTTTCACTTCTGGTGGGAATGTAAACTAGTGCAGCAACTCTGGAAAACAGTATGGAGGTTTGTCAAAAAATTAAAAATCAAACTACTCTACAACCCAGCAATTACACTACTAGGTATTTATCCAAAGGATACAAAAATGCATATTTGAAGTGGCGCATGCATCCCTATTTAATTCAGTGCTATAAACAATAGCCAAATTATTAAATGAGGCCAAATGTCTATGAAATGATGAATGGATAAAGAAGATGTGGCACACACACACACACACACACACACACACACACACACACACACACTGGAATACTAGTTGGCATTCAAAAAGAATGAGGTCTTGTCATTTGTAAAAACATGGTTAGAACTACAGTGTATTATGCCAAATGAAATAAGTCAGGCAGAGAAATACAAATATATGATTTCACTCACTGTGGCATTTAGTAAACACAACAAATGAACATAGGGGAAGGGAAGGAAAAATAAGTTAAAAATAGAGAGCGAGGCATACCAAGAAGACTCAAATACAGAGAACAAACTTAGAGGTGCTAGAATGGTGTTGGGCTAAGTTAATGATGTACATTATGTAGGGAACTTATTGAAATGAACACTGGATGTTATATGTAAGTGATGAATTATGAAATTCTACTCTTAAAGCCATTATTACACTATATATTAACTAACTTGGATTTAAATTTTACAAAAGGCAAGAAAGAAAAAGAAAGTAAGCAAGTTAGCAAATAATAGAAATAATTATGAAAACTGAGAATAATCTCAGAGAACTCAGTAATTCTATCAAACATAATCACAAGCACATTATAGGCATCCCAAAAAGTGAAAAGATAAAAATAGCAGTAGAAAAATTATTTGAAGAAGTAAAAGTTAAACAATTTTCCTAATATGGGGATGGAAGTAGATACCATATCCAAGAAGCACAGAGATCCTCCAAGAATATCAATGCAAGTAAGTCAACAACACAACAAATAACTGAGACGGCAAAAAGGAGTGATAAATAAAAATTCATAAAAACAGAAAGAAAAAAGAACACAGTTCCAATCAGGGAACTTGCCAACAAGGGAAAGTTCATGCAACTTTCAATGGATTTTTCACCAAAAACTTTGCATGCAGAGAGGTGTGGCATGATATACTAACAGTGGTTAAAGGGAAAAATGTGCAACCAAGATAACTTTACCTAGCAAGGCTATCATTCAGAAAAGGAGAGATAGAATGATCTTCAGCCAAAAAACAAAAACAAAATAAAACAAAACAAAACTAAACTAAACTAAAAGAGTTAAAGACTAGTAAACCAGTTCACACAAAATATTTATTTAAAATAATTTTTGAGTGGAAAAGAAACACCATAAATTAATTTACAAAAATAAATATATCTCAAAGCAGTCAAGGAATTCAAAAAATAAAAGGATGTAAAATATGATAGGACATACCTAAAAAGTGGGAAGGTGGAAATGGTTAATTCATGGGTTTCAACATAGTGATCATCAAATAGGGGCACCTGGGTGGCTGAGTCAGTTAAGCATCTGACTTCAGCTCAAGTCATGATCTTGCAGTTCATGGGTTCAAGCCCTGCTTGGTGCTCTGTGCTGACAGCTCAGAGCCTGGAACCTGCTTCAGACCTTAAGTCTCCCTCTCTGTCTTCCCCTCCCTCCCTCACACTCTGTCTCTCCCTGTCTCTCAAAAATGAATAAATGTTTAAAATTTTTGAAAAAAAAATAAAAGCACAAATAAATTATTGGAACTGAAATGTAAGTATTTGCACTTCAACAGAAACCATTAAAAAATAAAGAAACATACTAAATGGGAGAAGACATTTGCAAATACATATGTAGAGGGGCTAATATCCAAAATATATACAGAATTTATATAACTCAATACCCCAAAAAAAAATCCAGTTTAAGAATAGAGAACAAGTCATGAACAGACATTTTTCCAAAGAAGATATCCAGATGCTTAACAGATACATGGAAAAATGTGCAAGTTGCTAATCATCTGGGAAGAGTAAATCAGAACTATACTGATGTATCACCTCACACCTGTCTGAATGGCTAAAAGGAAAAATCCAAGAAACAACAGGTGTTGGTGTGGATGTGGAGAAAAAGAACCCCTGTGCATTGTTGGTGGGAAGGCAAATTGTCACAGGGACTGTGGAAATCAATATGGAGTTTCTTCCAAAATCAGAAATATAATTACCTATAAAGCAGGAATTCCACTTTTGTAATTATCCAAAGAAAACAAAAATTCTAATTAAAAAAGTTATATACCTTATACATTATTTTCAATAGTCATGATGGGAAGCAACCCAAGTATACATGAATGGATAAAGATGTGCATACGAAAAGGAATATTCCTGAGACATCAAGGAATGAAAATGTTGCCATTATAGCAACATGGATGGGCAAGGGGACATAACGCTAAGAGAAATAAGTCAATCAGAGAAAGACAAATATATTATTTCAGTCATATGTGGAAAATTAAGAAACAAGTGAACAAGCAACAAGAAAAAAAGAGAAAAAGACAGAGACAGACAAATGTTTTGGTGGCCAGAGTGAAGAAGAGTTGAATGATCGGTAATATGTATGAAGGCATATAAGAGCAATCTTTTCATGATAAGCACCAAGAAATGGAGAGAAATTTTGAATCGTTAACATTTTATACCTGAGATCAATGTAACATTGCATGCTAATTTTGTTGGGATATATATATCCATATATATCCATATATATATATCCATATATATCCGTATGTATATATATGATGTGCAAGTTGCTAATCATCTGGGAAGTGATGTATATATAGCTATAGATCGATATAGATAGATATATATCTCCGTATCTATCTATATCTATATAGATATAGATAACAGAACAATAAAATAACAATAAATAAGTATCCTAAAAATAAACAAAAACACTAAATATTTACACTCATCTCCATGTATTATGTATATGTTTGCCACATTTTGCATTTTCTCCTTTCCACCATTTGACTAAGTTTTGTGAATAGCCTTGATTTTACCACTTTTGTGTTTTAATGTATATACTGTCTTTGTGAGTGATTAATGTACTACATTCCCTGTATTTTACTCAAAAATTTTCCTTTCATATGTTTTTTCTTACAGACTTCTTTCCACTAACAGGATTCTCTTTAATATATCTTGTAAGGCTGGTTTAGAGTCAATGAACTCCTTTACTTTGGATATCTATTTATCTTTCCTTCAATTGTGAATGATAAATTTGCTTTATGCAATAATTCGTCTCTCTTTGTCTGTTGGTTGTTTTTTATTATTTCAGGTGTATAAATTAGTGATGTAACTCTTACACACAAACCCACTGCTCAAACCAAGTGCAATTCTTAATCCCTACCATCTGTTTAACCCATTCTCCCACCCACCTCCCCTCTGAGAACCAAACTATGTGGATAGAACTAGAGATCTAATTTGTAAGCAAAAATGTCAGTCAGAGAAAAACAAATACTATATGATTTCTCTCATATATGGAATTTAAGAAACAAAACAAATGAGCCTAAGGGGGGCGGGGGAACAAAAGAGGGAGGAAAACAAAGATTCAGATTCTTAAATATGTAAAGTAACCTTGGTTGTAGGGTTATTCCTATTTTTTTCCTTTCACATTTTGAATATTTCATGCTACACTTCTTAGGTATACAAAGATTCTGCTGTAAAAATTAGCTTGTAGCATAATGAAGCTTCTCATGTCTGAAACTGTTGCTTTTATCCTGCCACTTTTCAAATTGTCTCTCTGCATTGCTTTTCGTAATTTTTACTATATGTATTATTATTATGTGTGGTGGTACAGGGCTTCTAAGGTGCTCTCTGTGCTTCCTGGACCTGGATATGTGTTTCTATCCTCTTACCGACAAATTTTTTCCTGTATTACCTTTTCAAATCACTTTCCTAGCATTTCTCTCTTTCTTCACTTTTGAGATTTTTATACTGATTGATCATTATTACCTCTGTTGGTGTCACTGAATTACATTAACCTATTCAAATTTGTTTTCTTTTTGGCTGATCAACTTGGTTTTTTTTTTCATTACCATGTATCATATCCCTGATCTGTTTCCTGCAACCTGTATTCTGTTCTTGATTTCCTCCAGTGTATTTTTAATTTCACTTATTGAATTATTATGCTCTGATTTGCTGTATTTTACATATTTTTATTTGTAGATAGTTTTAGCTGTCCAACATATTGAAATGACAATTCATGATCACCCTCCTCCTTCATCCTAACATCCTCCTCATCCTAACAGACTCTTAAATATACAGAAAAATTTGGTAGGTCCCAGAGTGGAAATGGGTGAAGTGTGGCCTAAATAGGAAAAAAATAAATAAACCACAGATCCTAGCTGTAATATAAATAATTCACAGAGATGGAAAACACACCATAGGGAATTTAATCAGTACTATTGTGATAACTGTGTATAGTGACAAGTGGCAACTACATTTATGGTGGTGAGGCTTAAGTAATGCACATAATTGTCATATAGTCACATAATTGTCATATAGTTCTGGACACTGGAACTAATATATTATTATATGTCATTTATGCTTACATTTTTAAGAAGGCTTAATATTAACCATTCCTTCAGTGTTTTAAGGACTCACTCATTTTTAAAAATACAACTTTTATTTTTTATTTTTTAATTTCATGTAGCGTACAGTATTACACTATTTACAAGTGCACAATATAGTGAATCAACAGTTCCATATATTCCTGTGTTCATCACAGCAATAACCCTAAATAGCCATCACCTATTTAATATATTCTCCCTGCTTCTCCTCTTTGGGAGCCTTCTGTCTGTTCCTTATAGGTAAGAGTCTATTTCTTGGTTTGTCTCTCTCTCTCTCTCTTTTCTTATTCTTTCCCTTTTCTTTTTATTTTGATTCTTAAATTCCATATATGAGTGACATCATGAGGTATTTGCCTTTCTCTGGCTGACTTATTCTGCTTAGCATTATACTCTCTAGATCCATCCATATCATGCGTATGGCAAGATATCATTTCCATACTGTGGCTATTGTAAGTAATGCTGCTATAAACACAGGGGTACCTGCATCTCTTTGAATTAGTGTTCTTTCATTGGGGTCAGCTGGTCCTTAAACCCATTTTGATATTGATACTTCAGCCAGGTCACGATCTCGCGGTCTGTGAGTTCGAGCCCCGCGTCGGGCTCTGGGCTGATGGCTTGGAGCCTGGAGCCTGTTTCCGATTCTGTGTCTCCCTCTCTCTCTGCCCCTCCCCTGTTCATGCTCTGTCTCTCTCTGTCCCCAAAATAAATAAAAAACGTTGAAAAAAAAAATAAAAAAAAAATAATAAAAAAAAATAATAAAAAAAATAAAATTCTAACTTGAAAATTTCCAGTTCTACATGTACGTGAACAGATTGCCATAATATTTCTATCTTATCAATTCAGCCTAGATGATTACTTAAATATGAAATATAATTGACATATAACATTATGTAAGTTTAAAGTGTAGAATGGGTGATTTGATACATTTAAATAGGGCAATGCAATCACTACCCTGGCATTAGCTAACTCCTCTCCCCTTCAAAGAATTATTGTACGGGTATCATAGGACCCCTTCAGAACTGTTCTCAGGAACTTTGAAGTTTACAACATAACATAGTACCAGTAATTGTGATCACTGTAAAAAACTATTGTTGGTTTTGTATTGGTACTTCATGTATTATTTATGTACAAGAGCCATGTTTGTATTTTAAACATTAAATCCCTTCTCCCTGGCCTCTGGCAACCATAATTACTCTACATACTTTTTGTGAATCTGGCTGTTACATATTCCACATTTACATGATATCATATAGTATTGACCTATCTCTGTCTGATATCTCATTCAGCATAATATCCTCAGTGTTCATCACTGTAGTCCTGAATAGCAGGATTTCCTTTTTTTTTCTCATAGCTGTACACTTGTGTGCACACACAACTTGTTTATCCACACATCTGCTGATGTACAGAAAATTTCTATACCTTGTATGTTTTAAAAAATGTTTCAATAAACATGTGAGTGTACAAATTTCTTTGACCTTCTGTTTTTTATTTTCTTTGCATATATACAAATTGCTGAATCATGTATTAGTTCTATGTTTAGTTCTCTGAGGGATCTCCATACCATGTTTCCTAGTAGCCAGACCTGTTTCAATACCCACCAACATTATATAAAAGTGGTTTTCACTCCACATCCTTGCCACACATGTATATTGTCTTCCTGATAATAGCCTTTCTCACAGATGTGAACTGATAGCTTATTGTGGATTTTATTTGAATTTTCCTGATGATACATAGTAATTTGATTTATATATGTATATATTTACATGTATATGTGAATACATAACAGAATATAACTTATAATTTTAATATGTGATTAAATATTCATATTAAAGATATGATTATGTAATAATATAACTATTATATATATGCTATACATATATATTTGATTTGTGTTTCACTAAAGGTATGTATTACTTTAAATTTATTTTAAGTTTATTTATGTATATTGAGAGAGAGAGAGAGAGAGAGAGAGACAGAAATCACCCATGATAGCGGTGGGGAGGTACAGAAAGAGAGGAGACAGAGAATTCCAAGCAGGCTCTGCATGCTGTTAGCAAAACCCAATGTGGGGCTCAAACCCACAAAATATGAAATCATTACCTGAATTGAAATCAAGAGTCAGATGGTTAACTGACTGAGCCACCCATACACCCTTGAAATTTATATTATATATGTAATTACATGTATATATTAAGTTTACATATTAGTATGATTATTTTATTTTGTATTATATATGTATCTATGTAAGTTATCTATTCCAATACATAAAATATAGATTGTATTTTATTCTCTTATCAAATGCATTTTGCAAATATCCTTTTTCATTCCATAGCTTTCATCAATCATTAGCTGTGCAGAAGGTTTGAGTTTTATATAGTTTTGACTGTTAATTTTTCTTGTTCTTTGTTCCTTAGGTATGATGATCAAAAACCTATTGCCCACTCCATGTTGAGGAATTTCATCTCTATGTTTACTTACACAACTGCTATTATACAAATTCTTATGTTTAAGTTGCAGTCCACTTATTCATTATTGTGAGTGGTGTAAGATAGGGACCCAATTTTACTTCAGTATGTGATTATTAATTTTCCAAATTTTAGGGACACTATTATTCTCCAATTTACTCTTCTTAGCTGCCTGTCAAATCATAGTTGACTGAATATGGGAGGGGTCTCAGTGCATTTCAGGATTCTCTATTTTTTCCACTGTTATATGTGTCCATACTTATGCCAGTACCATACTATGATTTTTAATAGTTTAAAGTCTCCTTACGGATTTTAGGTCTGATTAGGTTTTCTCTTCATCCTGATTCTTCATGGTTTGCTAGTTTCTAGTCATTTATCCGTTTCTTCTAGGTCATCAAATTTGTTGGCTTAGAACATTTCATATTAATCTTTTATATTAGGTATTTGTAAGAATCAATGTAACATTTCCTCATTCATTTCTCACTATATATCTGAGTGTTCTTTCTCCTTTTCTGTTAGTCTATCTAAAGTTTTGTCAACTTTATCTTTTAAAATTCTCTTTTGAGGGGTGTCTGGGTGGCTCAGTCAGTTAAGCATCTGACTGTTTCAGGTCATGGTCTAATGGTTCATGGGTTTGAGCCCCGTGTCAGGCTCTGTGCTGATGGCTCAAAGCCTGAAGCCTGCTTCTGATTCTGTATCTGCCTGTCTCTCTGCCCCTCCCCCGCTCATGCTCTGTCTCTCTCTCTCTCTCTCTCTCTCTCTCTGTGAAAAATAAATAAACATTAAAAAATTTAAATAAAGAAAATAAAATTCTCTCCCTCTCTGCCCCTGCCCCGTTCACGCTCTGTCTCTGTCTCAAAAATAAATAAATATTTAAATATTTTTACAATATCTTTTGAGAAACCATCTCTTAGTTTTGTTGATATTTTCTATTGTATTTTGGAACTCTTTTATATTTATTTCCACTCTATTAAATCCCTTCATATTGATAAAATAGAGGTTAATTTGTTTATTTTCTAGTTCTTTGAGTTGTAAAGTTGTCTATTTGAGAAGTTTCCTTTTATTAGTTTATGTTTATCACTATAAACTTTCCATTCAGAACTGCTTTAGCACTCTATTCATTTTGGTATGTTGTATCTCCATTTATTTTTGTTTCAAGATGTTTTCCAGACTTTACTTTTTGAATTCTTCTTGACTTAATGGTTTAATTAATTAAATTGTTAATTAATTAAATTGTTTAATTTCCATATGTTTGTATATTTTCAAGTTACCTCTTACTGATTTCTGGTTGTTTACAATTGTTGTCAGAAGACATTTTTTTCTTTCCAATATCTGATTTAAATTCAAATTAGTTAACATATACACTGGTATTGGTTTCAGTAGTAGAATTTAGGGATTCATCAGTTACATATAAAACACAGTATTCTCAAAACATGTGCCCTCCTTAATGCCCATCACACATCTAGTCCTTCCCCTACCCACTCTTCTCCAGCAACCCTCAGTTTGCCTTCCTCTTTGTTTATATCTTATTTTCTCTTCCCTCTCCTATGTATACCTGTTTATTAAATTCCAAATATGAGTGAAATCATATGATATATGTCTTTCTCTGACTGATATATTTTGCTTAGCATAATACACTCTTGTCCCATTCACATTGTTGGAAATGGCAAGATTTCATTTTTTTAGATCGCAAGTAATATTCCACTGTGTATATATATATGTATGCATTATCTATTTATAAATAAATCTATATTTACATAAGTAATATTTAAATAAATACATTTAAATCTATAGTTAGATAGATGATAGAGAGACAGATAGATGATAGATAGGACATATCTAGGAAAAAGTTTATAAGGCCAAGGTCAAAGAGATTGTTCCCTATGTTTCCTTTCTCACATTTAGGTCTTTAATCCATTTTTAATTTATTTTTTAGCACGGTGTAACAAAGTGCTCTTCATTTGTCTGCATGATACTGTCCAGTTTTTCCAACACCATTTGTTGAAAAGACTGTTTCTTTCCATTGGATAATCTTTCCCAGTTTTTCAAAGATTAGTTGTCAATATAGTTGTGGGTCCATTTTTGGGTTTCCTGGGTTTTCTATTGTGTTTCATTGACTTATGTACCTGTTTTTGTGCCAGTACCTTACTGCATTGATGATGACAGCCTGGTAATACAGCTTGAACTCTGGAATCATGATATCTCCATGTTTGCTTTTATTTTTCAGGGTTGTTTAAGCTATTCACATGGTCTTTGATGGTCCATACAAATTTTGTTATTGTTCTGTTCAAAATGCTGCTGGTCTTTTAAAAGACATTATATTAGGTGTATATATTACTTTGGGTAGTATAGATATTTAACAATGTTTGTTCTTCTAATCCATTTGGATGGAATGGTTTTCCTTTTTTTCTTCTTTTTTTGTTTCATACATGTTCAATTTTTTCAAAGTACAGATCTTTTACCTGTTTGGTTAGGTTTCTTCCTAGGTACCTTATTGTATTTTACGCAGTTGTAAGTGGAATAAATTCCTTAATTAATTTGCTGTTGCTTCATTTTTGTTTCTATATCATTTATTTATGTTCTAATATTCACTATTTCCCTTCTGTTGGCTTTAGGCTTTATTTGCTGTTCATTTTCTAGCTACTCTAGGTGTAAGCTAGGTTGTGTAGGGACTTTTCTTTCTTCTCCATATAGGCCTGAAACGCAATATACTTTTCTCTTAGGACTGCCTTTGCTGTGTACTACAATGTTTGGATTGTCATGTTTTCATTTTCACTTGATTCTGTGGACTTTTTAGATTTCTTCTTTAACTTCTTGGTTAACCCATGCATTTTAATCAGGATGTTCTTTAACCTCTAAGTATTTGAGAGCTTTCCAATTTTTTTCTTGTGCTTAATTTCAAGTTTTACAGTATTATGATATCAAAATACGGTATGGAACATGACCTTGATGTTTTTGTACTTATTGAGAACTGATTTGTGACCCAGTATGTGATTTATTCTGGAGAATGTTTCATGTACACTTGAGAAGAACGTATATTCTGCTGCTTTAGGATGGAATACAATGAACATATGTGCTCAGTCCATCTAGTCCAGTGTGTCATTCAAGGTCATTGTCTCCTTATTGATATTCTGCTTAGATGACCTGTCCATCATTATAAGTGGAGTATTAATGTCTCCTATTTTATGGTATTGTTATCAATTAGTTTCTTTATCTTTGTAATCGGTTGATTTATATATTTGTGTTCTTCATGTTGCAGACATAAATATTCACAATCGTTAGCTCTACTTGATGGGTGGGCTCATTAATTTTTATTTCCTTCATCTCTTGTTATAGGATTTGTTTTAAAATTATTTTTTTCTGATTCTGTGTCTCACTCTCTCTCTCTCTGCCCATTCCATGCTTGCTTTCTCTCTCTCTCAAAATAATTAACATTAAAAAAATTAAAAAAAAAAAAAAAAAAAGGTAGCACCTGGGTGGCTCAGTCAGTTGTGCGGCCAACTACAGCTCAGGTCATGATCTCGCAGTCTATGAGTTCAAACCCGCCATTGGGCTCTATGCTGACAGCTCAGAGCCTGGAGCCTGCTCCGATTCTGTGCCTCCCTCTCTCTCTCTCTGACCCTTCCATGCTCGATCTGTCTCTCTCTCTCTCAAAAATAATTAACATTAAAAAAATTTTTTTTAATTATTTTGTGTGATATAAGGATGGCTATTTTGGCTTCCTTTTGACCATCATTAGCATGATAGATGGTTCTTCATCCACTCACTATCTTTATGCAAGTGTTTTTAGGTCAAAAATTAGTTCTTTGTATGCAGAATATCGAGTGATCTTTTTTTTTTAAACTATTCTGATAACTTATATTTTTGATTGGAGATTTTAATCGATACACATTCAGATTAATTATTGAAATACTAATTTAGTGCCATTGCGCTACTTGTAGTCTTGGTGTTTCAGGTCAAGTTATCTAGTCCTTAATAGTCTTTGTTCTTTGGTCTTTTATTTTTTTCTTTCTACTCAGAGAGTCCCAATATAAATTTCTTACAGGGCTGCTTTAGTCTTCACGAACGCCTCTAGTTTTTGTTTGTCTGGGAAACTTTTTCTCTCTCCTTCTATTCTGAATGACAGCCTTGCTGGTTAAAACAAATGGTTGCATATTTTTCCCGTTTTACCCATGGAATATTCTTACCACTCCCTCATTGATTGCCAAATTTCAGTGAACAAAGTCTGATACTAACCCTATGTCTTTACCCTTGCAGGTTAAGGACATTTTGTCCCTGTCCGTTTTCAGGATTCTCTCTTTATCTGTGTATTTTGCAAGTTTCACTACGGTACGTTGTGCTGTTGACATGTTTTTGTTGGTTTTGAGGTGAGTTCTCTGTGTCTCTTGGACTTGAATGTCTCTTTCCTTATCCAGGTTAGGGAAGTTCTCAGCTGTAATTTATTCAAATAAACCTTCTGCCCTCTTTTCTTACTGTTCTTCCTCTGGGACTCCTATAATACAGATATTGTTTTATTTTTATAAAATCACTAAGTTTCCTAAGTTTACCCTTGTGATCTAATAGTTTATTTTTATTTTTCCCATATTTTTATCTTTTTTTCACCTATTCCCTCCTATGCTTCCAGTGTGATTTTTATCCCAGTTATAGCATTCTTAATTTAATCACGACTAGTTCTTAGGTCTTTGATCTCTACAGCAAAGTTTTATATTATTTTTAAGCCCAACTACTAGTATTATGACTGTTGTTTTAAATTCTTGTTTAGATATATTGCTTACTTTTTGCTTTGAGCAAAGTCTCTGGCTGTGATTGTTCTTGGCCTTTCTTTTGGGGAGAATTCCTCTGTCTTGCCATTTTGTATAAGTGTCTAAATTTTGTGTGTTTTAAAAGTTTGATATGTTTCTTGTACTTAAGAGTATTACTATATTAAAGTAGGTCATACATTGTCCAGGGCCTGAAACTTCAGGAATGACTTCTGTGCTGTTGCCTTTTAGCTGTACTTTCCCATAGGTCAGTTCTCTGCAGAGCTTCTCCTTGCTTGCAGTTGTAGAGTGTTTGGAATTTAACTAGGTGTGTTTTAGTTTGTTTGGGGTGGGAACCCCTGATCGAAAAAAAATTAGGAAAGGAAAACAGAAAAAAAAAAAGAGAGAGAGAGAGAGAGAGAGAGAGAGAGAGAATAAAAAAAAAAAACTATAAGACTTATTCGAAAGAATAAAAGAAAAGAAAAACTGAGAGAGGAAGAAGGGAAAAGTAAATAATAAAAATGTCTGTATCAAAAAAAAGAGAAAAGAAAATGAAAACAACAAAGAAGAAACTATTAGCCTCATTACAAGAAAAAGAAAGAAGAAAGAAAGAAAGAAAGAAAGAAAGAAAGAAAGAAAGAGAGAGAGAGAGAGAGAGAGAGAGAGAGAGGGAGGGAGGGAGGGAGGGAGGGAGGGAGGGAGGGAGGGAGGGAGGGAGGGGACTGTAGGTGCTATTTTGAAGCACTTGATTTTAGTACACTTGGTGTATGGGGATGCTGACTGTGTTGGTTTTCTGGAGGGGAGGCTGGATGCTTTGGCTCTGAGACAGTCTTGCCCCAGCAAATATGCAGCTGTCGGCCATGGTGATTGGCAAGTGGGGTTAGGTGTAATTGGATATGCCTCCTCTGAGGGTTTCTATGTTGCTCTCTGAATTCCCACTGTGTTGGTGTTCCAGGGAAAATGGCACCACCCCAATCTCTCATACCTAGAACAGGGATCTTACATCCCCTGCTGTTCAGGCAGTCCTTCAGAATGGCTAAGGCAGTCATCTTGTCTGGTGCCACAACTCTCCTGCATTTTTTCTTTGGCATGTCGCTGAAATTTAACACCAAAGACTGCTTTTAAAAATGTTTATTTATTTTGATAGTATGGGAGGGGCAGAGAGAGAAAGAGAGAGAGAGAGGGAGAATTCAAATCAGGTTCTACACTTAGCACTGAGCCCAACATGTGGCTTGTTCTTACTATTGTGAGATCATGACCTGAGCCGAAACCAAGAGTCACATGCTTAACTGATTAAGCCACTCATGCACTCCAATATCCAGTCTTAATGGACTTAATGAACCTGCTCTTCTCCTCTGGATTAAAGTCTCTATCCCTGAGAAATAGCCCCATTCTTGAAAAGTGTGTAGAATCTATGGTGTAGCACTACTAAAAGGAGCAAAAAAGTACCCATGTAGGTGAATCTCTGTCCCCTGCTGATTATGTTGAGGTATGTCGTCTTTAAACCTACTTTGTTGAGGATTTTTATAATGAGTGGATATTGTACTTTGTCAAATGTTTTTTCTGCAGCTATTGAAAGGATCATAATGACTTTATTCTTTATTAATGTGGTGTACCCACCACGTTGATAGTTTTGCAAATATTTAACCACGTATGCAAAACAGGAAAAAATCCTGACTTGATCATGGTAAACGGTTCTTTTAACTAGTACTGTGAGTACTGAACGATCCCTTCATTCAAGGAATAAATTCTACCTGAGCATGGTGAATGTATTTTAATGTATTTTGAATTTGATTTACTGTATCTTGTTCAGAATTTGTGCATCCATGTTCATCAAAAATACTGGCCTGTAATTCTCCTTGTTAGTGAGGTCTTTGGTTTTGGTATCAGTGTCATGCTGGATTCATAGAATAATTTAGTTTTTACTTCCATTTCTATTTTTCTGGAATGGTTTGATAACTATAGTTACGTGTAAAATAAAGTTTTCTTTAAATGATTGGTACAACTTCTCTGGGAAATTACAGGATATCTGGCCCTGGACTTTTGTTTGTTAGGAGATTTTTGATTGCTCTTTTTATATCTTTGCTGGTAATCAGTCTGCTTATGTTTCATTTTCTTTCCTGTTTCAGTTTTGGTAGTTTATTTCAATAAGTTTATCCCTTTCTTCTAGTTTTCCCATTTGTTGGCTATACCTTTCCCTAATATTCTAATTGTGGGTATTTCTGTGCTGTTTTTTTTTGTGTGATTTCACCCATCTCATTTGTGATTTTATTAATTTGTGTCTTTTATTTATAAGTCTGGCTAGGTGTTTATCAATATTATAGATTCTTTCAAAAGAACTAGCTCCTAGTTTGTTGATCTACTTTATCCTTTTTAATTTCTGTATTATTTGGGTTTTGTTTTGTTTTTGTCTTATTTTATTTATTTTTTGTTTTGTTTTTGTTCTACTCCTTATTATTTGTCTTCTCCTCTTGGCTTTAGGCTTCATTTGTGGTTCTTTTTGTATTATCTTCAGGTGTAAGCTTAAGTGTTTTATTGAGATTTTTCTTGCTACTTCAGGTAGGCTTGTATTGCCATAGAATTTCCTCAGGACTGCTTTTGTTCCATCTGAAAGCTTTTGCACTATAGTGCATTCATTTTCATTTGTTTCCACATGTATTTTTTTTAATTTCTTCTTTAACTTCTTGGTTGACCTATTCATTGTTTAATAGCATGTTGTTTCACCTCCATGAATTTGTGGTCTTTCCACAATTTTTCTCATAGTGGACTTCAAGTTACATTGTCTTGTGGTAGGAAAACTTGCATGACCTGATATCAATATATTTGTACTTCTAAAGGTCTGAGTGTAAACTAGATGGGATCTATTCTGGAGGACATGCCATGTGCACTTGAAAACAATGGTTATTCTGCCATTTTAGGATGAAATGTTCAAATATATCTGTTAAATCCATCTTAGCCTACCAAGGCCTGCCCCCATGCACACTGAATGTGCATCCTCACTAGGATAAATCTGCCTGGGAAAGAGTGGCAGACCACTCCTCATGAGAATAAGCACAAAAGCCTTATATACACCAGGTCTACTGATCACAGAAAGTTTCAAAACTTCCACTCTAAGGGAAATAGGCTCGTGCTTCCATTTTTTTGGACCACTTCTTAATATAGCAATACTCCCACGAGCAGGAATATAATAGTATTTCCTAAAAATCACACAAATATACTGTGACCTAGACAAAAGACAAAATGGAGAAATCCATCATGAAAGAAAGAACAGGAAAACATAAAGGCAAGAGATTCAATCAATACATACTTAAGTAAGATATATGAACCGGAATTAAAAACAATTATATGGGTAGTAGGTATAAGAAAAGCATAGAAAACATCAGAGAATGCCTTACTGTATAGAGTAAAGATCTAAAAACTAGTCAGGTCATAATTTAAAATGTCATAACCAAGATGAAAATTCTCATGACTGCCATAACAATAAGGATGGCTGAAACAGAGGAAAGAATCTGACACAGAAGAAAAAAATTGTGGAAAACAATGAAAATGAAAAGAAAAGGGAAATGAAATTATTGGATCATGGATCATGAAGCTATAGGTAGGGAACTCAGTGACTCCTTAAATTATAATATTCATGTCATAGGAGTTCCAGAAGGAGAGAGAGCATAATAGTCACATGGTTTATTTGAGCAAATTATAACTGAAATTTCCCTGATCTGGGAAGGAAACACACAATCAAATCCAAGAACCACAAAAAACTCCCATTATATTCAACAAAAGTTGATCATTATTAAGACATATCATAGTCAAATTCACAAAATACACAGAGAAGGAAAGAATCCGAAAATAGCAAGAATAAAATGTTCTTACCCTATCAGAGAAGACAGATAAGGTTCCCAGAAGATATGTCCACAGAAAATTGGAAGGCCATTAGGTAGGGGCATGGCATATTCAATATACTGAATAAGAAACTTCTTCAGGCAAGAATACTTTATCCATCAAGGATGTCATGCAGAATAGAGTGCGAGATAAAAGTTTTCCCATACAAACAAAATTACAGGAGTTTGTGACCACTAAACCAGCCCTACAAGGAAAGGTAAAGGTATTTTTGAGAGGGGAGAAAAATAATGAAAAGTAACAAAGACTAGAAAAGAACAGACAATATCATTTGCTTCATTTTTCATGTACAGAAATGCAACAGATATCTATACATTGAGCTCATATCCTGTAACTTGGCAGGATAAATATTTTGGGGGGAAGTCCTTCAGGTTTTCTATAAACTATCATAGTGAAAGTCTGACTTATTCCTTGCTGATTTGCATGACTTTTCTTTTCGTTGTCTGACTGCTGAGGCAAACTTCAGGTAATGTGTTAAAAAGTAATAGTGACAATAGACATTTCTGTCTTGGTCCTGACCAGAGAGGAAAAACTGTCAGTTTTTATCCATTGTGGGTGATATTAGCTGTGGTGTTTTCATATATGGCCTTTATAATACTGAAGAATGTTTCCTAAGTTAGGAGTTTGTTTGTTTGTTTGTTTTTTCTCAGGAATGGATGTTGTACTTTGTTAAATGTTTTTTCTGCATCTATTGAGAGGATCATATACTTATTATTCTTTTAGAAATGTGGTTTATCACACTGAGTGACAGGAAAAATATTGAAGAATCCCTGCGTCCCAGGAGTAAATCCCACTTTGGCATGTTGAATACTTTTTTCTTGAACCCATGTTGATCAGGGATATTGTCCTGTGATTCTTCTTTTTAGCAGTGTCTTTGTTTTTGGAATCAAGGTAATGCTGGCCTCATAGAATGAGTTCAGAAGTTTTCATTCCATTTCTATTCTTTGGAATAGTTTGAAAAGAATAGGAAATAACTCTTCTTTAATTGCTGGTAGAATTCCCCTGCAAAGCCATCTGGCCCACGTCTTTTGTTTGCTGGGAAAATTTTTATTGTTCTTTCAATGCCTTTGATGATTGTGGGTCTGCTCAAATTTTCTATTTCTTCCTGTTTCAGTTTTGGTATTGTGTGAGTTTATAGGCATTTTTCTATTTAATCCTGACTGCTCAGATTTTTGGAAAATAATTTTTGTTACAATAATCTTTTATAATTGTTTGTATTTCTGTGGTTAGTTTTAATCTTGTCTATTTCATTTGCGATGTTATGCATTTAAGTCCTTTCTCTTTTATTTTGATAAGTCTAAGTTTTTTTCCCATTTTATGAATTCTTTTAAAAAACAGCTGTAGATTTCACTGATCTCTTCTACTGTGTTTTGTGCGTAGAGGTGGCTTCTATATTGTTTATTTATGTGCTAATCTTTATTATTTCTCTTCTTCTGCTGGATTTAAGCCTTATTGTGTGTTCCTGTTCTAGCTTCCTCAGGTGTAAGGTGATGTTATTTGAGATCATCTTGCTTTTGGAGATAGGCTTGTACTGGAGTAGAATTCCTCTTAGGACTACATTTGCTGCATTGCCAAGAGTTTGACTATTGTGTTTTCAATGTCATTTGCTTCCATGACTTTTTAATTTTGTCTTAATTTTTTGGTTAATCCATTCATTCTTTAGTAGGTTGTTCTTTAACCTCCTATGCATTGTCTTTCCAAATTTTTTCTTGTGCTTGACTTCAAGATTCCTAGTGTTGTGGCCTGAAACAATGCAAGGTATGATCTCAATCTTTTTCTCCATTTTGAGGGAAGATTTGTGAGCCAATATGTGATCTCTTCTAGTGAATGCTCCATGTGTACTTGAAAATAATGTGTATTCTAATGTTTTAGGGTGCAATGCTATGAATATATCTGTTAAGTATATCTGATCCAGTGTATTATTCAAAATAATTGTTTCCTTGTTGAATTTTCCCTACTGTTATTGTATTATTATGAATTAGTTTTTGTTAGTAAATTTGTATATACATATTTGTGTGATATAAAATAGGGGGGTTTTCTTGATGGAAAGACCCATTAATTATTTTATAATGTCCTTTTAAATTTCTTTTTACAGTCTTTACTTTAAAATCTCATTGTCTTATATAAGTGTGGCTACTCTGGCTTATTTTTGACATCCACTAATGGGTTTTGGTTTTTGATCCATTCTGATACCTTGTGTCTTTTGAGTAGAGAATTTAGTTCATTTACATTTAGGGTTGTTACTGAGAGATATGTGTTTAGTAGCATTCTGTTAGCTGTAAATTTGGTATTCCTGTGATTTTCTCTTTTCCTTTCTATTATTTTTTCCTGTTTCTCCTTTTTCCCCACTCAAAGAATCCCCTTTCATATTTCTTGCAGGTGTGATTTAGTGATCACATACTCCTTTATGTTTTGTTTGTCTAGGATACTCATTGTCTCCCTTTTACTCTGAACTATAGCCTTGCTGGATATATTCCTGGCTGCATATTTTTCTGCTTAGCAGTTTGAATATACCCTGCCATTCTCCTCTTGTGTGCCAAGTTTTTGTGAATAGATCTGGTCTCTCCTTGTATGTTAAAGGCTTTTTTACACTTGTTGCTTACAGAATTCTACCCTTGTCTGTGTATTTGACTATGATGTGCCTTACAGCAAGGTATTTTCTACAGTCCTCTAGGCTTTTTTCCAAGCCCAGCTAGAATTCTTATAATTATTGCTGCAAATTCTAGTTCAGACATCTTATGTATATCTGCATTGATTACATTCCTGACCATGTTTTTTTCCTGTTCTTTATTTTCGGATTAATTCCTTCATCTTGTAATGTTGGAGGGATCAAATAATAAAATAAAAATTGAAAAATAGAAAAAAATAATAAAGGAAGATAGATCTTGCATGTGTTTTGGTCTGCTTGTTAAAAGAAGCCTAATAGAAAAAAGAAAAGACAAATGATAAAATAGAACAGAACAGAATAGAATAGAATAGAAGAGTAGGATAGAGAATAGAATAAAAAATAAAATAAAATAAAATAAAATAAAATAAAATAAAATAAAATAAAATAAAACATTAAAAATAAATTTCTACCTCATTTAAAGGAAAAGAAAAGAGAAACAAAGAGAAACCAATATACAAACAAAACTCAAAGGAAGTTAGATCCTTATAACATCTAGGATCAGTAGAACTAGTGTGTGGAAAGGGTTTGTGCTATCTTCTGTGGGAGATGCCTGCTGCTCTGATAATCAGGCTGAATTTCCCTAAGGGAGATGTGCATGAAGGGCACAGGCAGACAGGGCTTGATGTAAAGACTCGTTCTCTACTTGGTGGATCTGTTTATCTCATTGAGGTTCACCAGTGCCAGTGGAATGGGGGTGAAAATGTTTTCACTTTGCTCCATTCTCTGGAGCAGAAAGTACATTCTCTCACAGATACACAATCCAGCATGCCTCCTTGTCCCTGTTTGTGTCTGAACTATCTATCTACCTAGTGGTGCCACCTTCCTGCATTTTATCTCAGGAATGACTGTGTTTCAGAACTCCACACTTTACAAACCTCTGTGGCTTGGACCCATACTGATCATCTGGGGAAGTATAGCTGCACTATGGCCAGTGCCCACTTGTCACAGGAAAAAGTTGAATGACCACACAGTGGCAATAACTTGGAGTTTATGGTAAAAGGCAACACATAGTGCCACCATGGCTTGCTGCCTGTGGGTGCCATCTTTGTTCCTGTACTAGTGAATGGGGCAACACTGTACTGGGTCTTTTGCTCATGGAGAGACCATACTACCTCTACCAAATGTAATCCAAACAGGGGAACAGCTTCTCCCCATGTGACCTAGGGCAATCTCATAACACAGAGCACATTCCAGGAGCTTCACCCTGCCTTCTCTCCAGAGAAACACAAGGCCCTGATGTTCAAAGCTTCAGACTCTGTACTCTGCTATTTATAAAATACTGCTCTTATTGAAACCCTCTCATTTCCACCCTGTCAATGGTTTGGGGGAACATTTTTCTTGTGCAGTTCCTTGCATGCATTTTTTTACTCTTTTTTTTTCCCTTCACTTTCCTCTAGCTCACCTTTTGGTGTAAGGGATCCCTCACCACCGCAGCACCCACAGCTCTTTTCTCCCACAAGTCAACACTCTGCAATTCCTTCCTTCCATAGGTGGTCTTTCTGTTTGTGGTTGTGCATCTGTGTTCTCTAACACTTCCATAGATTCCTTTGGTGTTCAGAATTATTTGATACTTACTTAGCTATTTGGGGGAGGGGTAAGTTTAGGACACCCTAATTCTCCACCTTAATGTCCTCTTAACAAAAATTTTAATTTCCCTTTTATTACATATGTTATGTAATAACTAAATCGATGTTCAAGTATGTATCAAAAGTAAAGGGGAAAAATAAACTATAAATAAAGAAAAGAATTTTAAAATATATCCAACAAGCAATTCATATCCAAAATATACAATGAACTTATATACTGAAGTGGTAGTAGTAATAATAATGATAATAAAAGCAATAATAATAATTATAAAAATATGCAAAGACCATGAAGAGATTTTTTTCAGAAAAGAAATGCAGATAGCCAGAAGCTATATTCAACAGTGCTCAAAACAAATAATCGCTTAGAAATTCAAATCAAAACCACAACGATATATCACATTACCTTGTCTTATGACTAAACAAAAGACATAAAGCTTTGGTGGGATTATGGAAAAAGAACTCTGTTACACTGTTTCTGGGATTGCATATTAATACATACATTAGTGTAAACAGTATGAAGTGTCTTATATTTTAAAAAAATACACATTAAATGAAATCAAGCAATGATGTTTCTGTGTATATATAAAAATACATTTTTAACAATATGTTGAAGAGCTAATTTCACTCCCATGTTCATTGCAGCATTCTCTATAATAAGCAAGATTTGAAAGCAATATAAATGTGCAGGCAAGGGTCTAAGATGGTGGTGGAGTAGGGGACTCTTAGCTCATCCCATCCCTTGAACACACCTGCATAATTATAAAATAATCCTAACTAGCATACAAATCAAACTGAGGACTGGCAGCACAAACTTACAACTAAAGGGGGAGAAAAAGTCAAATCAAAGATTGTAAGCATTGTTGATACATGGTTTGGGAGAGAAATGGATTACAGTTAATTAAGAGGGTAGTAAACTGTGGCTGTGGAGAAAGACAAGCGCCAGAGGAACACACAGGGGAATGAACAAGAAAAACATTTCACCGGATACATTGCCTAATAAAATGATAGGGGCTGATTTTTTTTAAGTCTTGCAACCATCAGGGTGTAAGAACTAGAGTTTTTAAGTTCAGCAGGCTTCACAGGGATACAGCCCTGAAGTCAATGCTCTAGTCCTACAGAGAACCCAGGTAAAGGACACTACAGCAGATGGCATGGAAATGGAGATCTGAAGAATGTTTGGCGCATATATGAGGGAGATTATTTGCTCTTCCTGGAGTATATCCCTGAGAGGAAGAGTTCAAGTAGATGCCTGTGTAGACAAAGGAGCTGGCCTGCACCATTTTCTCTCCTATCCATCAGCATAAACACAGAGCCACCTGGGGAAAGTAGCTCAGCACCAACACTTAGTGCCTAACTTGCTTGCACCAAAATACACACCACTGAACTCTAGTGTGAAAGTCGTTTTCAGTCAAGATTCCTGCAATGTAGTTTTACGGGATCTTACCCCTAGAATACCAGCCTAGCACCCTGCCCATGCCACACAGCTAAAGCCTGAGTTTTGAAAGCCATCAGGGTTGGCTGGAATACAGCCTGGAGAGCACTGTGCTGTGCCTGGAGAGGACAGCCAAGCGCCATTAAATGGACAATATAGAAATAGCAGTCTGAATAACACCTGGAAAAAATAGGAGGGTGAGTATTCCCTCTACTCAGAGTGCTTCTCGAAAGGCAGCATGAAAGGAGGTACCATCATGGGGAAAGGGGTGTTGACTGGTGCCATTTTCCATCATCAAACCTCAAAATACACACATAAAACCCTGCAGTAAGCAGCACAATGCCAACACTAACTGCCTAGTCCACTTACATCAGGAGCCACAACCCTGAGCTCTGGTGATACTGCCCTTTTTGGTCAAGTTTGTCTCAGTCCCATTGTGGTGGGCATATCCACAGCACATCTCCTAACCAGAGAATTCTACAGGGATTCAGTTGTTGTAGAAGTAGTATCAGATCTCATTTAACAAGCAAGGCAGAACATACCTAGTTCTGGCCAGAACTATCTGGTCAAGAACCATACACTGTCAACTGCAGGCAAGGAGAGCTTCTTCAGAAGACAAGCCAAGGGATAGAGAACCCAAGAGCAGAGCATACACAGAACATACCAGAGACACCTTGTATGCACCAGGCCATGATCACTATAAGAGTTATTTAAGAAGCCAGAACTCTCAGGAGCAGGAAAATAAAGGGCTTTTCTAACACCCAAAGGAAGACAAAGACTTAGACAAAATGCTAAGATGGCATTCATCCATCCCAAATTAAAGAAAAAGATAGTCATCACCAGAAATCTAAGCAAGACAGGTATAAATAACATGCATGATGGATAATTTAAAGCAACAATCATAATAATACTCACTGGGATTCAGAAAAAAATGGGGAAGGCTGCAGCAAGGCCTTTACTCCAGAGATGAAGAGTTAATAACAATCAGTGGGAAGTGAAAAATACAATAACTTAAACTGGAAATAAACTTGATGCAAGGAACACAAACTGGAAGAAAAAAGGAAGAGATAAGTATTATAGATGCAATATATGGAAAATAATCTGAGAAAAATAGAGAAAGAAGAGTTATAGAACACAAAATAGACTTAGGTAAATCAGTAATGCCATCAAATTAAAAAAAAAAATTTGTATTATAGGAATTCCAGAAGAGAGAGAACAGGGACTGAATTTCAAGATACAACAGCTGAAATTTTTCCTAATTTGGGGAAGGAAACAGACATCTAGAATCCAGGAGGCACAGACAATTCCCATTAAAAGCAATAAAAGCATGCTGACACTAAGACATTTTGAAACTAAATTTGCAGAATATATCCCTAAATAAAACCTCTCAACAGCACCAAAATAAAGAATATCAATATTTTTCAAGGGAAGATGCATAAGGCTAGCTACAGATGTCTAAGCATAAAACTGGAATGCCAGAAGACAGTGGCGTGACATATTCAAAGTGATGGATGAAGGGAGAGGTGCTGAATGGGAAATACCACAGCCACAAAGACTCTATCCAATAAGGATATACTGCTGAGTAGACTAAGAAATAAAAGACTTTCCCAAACAAACTAAAATAAGAATTTCATGACCACTAAACCAGTCATGCAAAAGTATTAAAGGGGAAGGGGAATCCAAGAGGAAAGGAAAGATGAAAAGTGACAAAACAAGAAAAGAACAGATTAAAACTCCAGAAACATTGATAAAATAAATAATAGAATGGCAATACATACATATCTATCCATAATCACTCTGACTGTAAATGGACTAAATGCACCAATCAAAAGATGCAGGGTGTCAGAATTGATGTAAAACCGGGACCAATCTATATGTTGTCTATAATAGACTAATTTTAGACCTAAAGTCACCTTAATATTGAAAGTAAGGGGATGGAGAACAATTTATCATGCAAATGGAAACCAAAAATAATCCAGAGGAGCAATCCTTATATAAAACAAACTAGACTGTAACAAGACATGAATAGTAAAACAGATTATCCAACAAAAATATCTAGTAACCTTAAAACTTATGTCCCCAACTTGAGAGGACCAAATATATTGCATAAGTTAATAACAAACATAAACAAATTGATGGCAATAAAATAACAGTGGTGAACTTTAACATTGCACTTACACAATGGACAGATCACCTAGGCAGAAAATTAGCAAGGAAACAATGGCTTTGAACTACATGATGGACAAGATGGACTTAACAACATATATTCAGAACATTGCATCCTAGAGCAGCAGAATACACATTCTTTTCAAGTGCACATGACACATTCTCCAAAATAGTTCACAAACTAGCTCACAAATCTTTCCTCAGTAAGTCCAAAAATATTGACATCATGCATGCACATTTTCTGACCATAACACCATGAAACTTGACATATACCACAAGACAAAAGTTGGAAAGGCAAAAAATGAATTGAGGGTATATTACATGCTACTTAGTTAATAGTTCAACCAAATATTAAAGAATAAATTTTTAAAATCCATGGAACAAAGTGAAAATAAATACACAACACTCTAAAACACTTGGGACAGAGCAAGACAAATTCTGAAAGGGAAGTATATAGCAGTAAAGGCCTACCTTAAGAAGCATGAAAAATCTCAAATAAACGAACAAAATTTACATTCAATAAAGATAGAAAAAGAACAACAATGAAGTCCAGAGCCTGCAAATGGAAGGGAATAATAAAAATTAGAGCAAACAGAAATGATGTGTAAAGTAAACAAACAAACAAAAACAAAATAGAACATATCAATGAAACAAGGACCTGGTTCTTTGTAAAAATTAACAGATTTGAAAAAAAAATCCTAGGGATGCTTATCAAAAAGATAAAGGTCACATATAAAACCACAAATGATAGAGGAGAAATAAGGAACACCATAGAAATACAATTATAAGAGAATATTATTAAAAAAATATATGCCAACAAATTGAACAACCAAGAAGTAACAGACAAATTCCTAGAAACTTGTAAAATACCAAAATACTGAAACAGGAAGAAATATAAACTTTAATGATTGAGAACTAGCAAATATATTAAGTAAGGAAATAAAAGTACCTGAAAACATTATGGCGGTTCCTCAAAAAATTCAAAATAGAACTACCTTACGAACCAGCAATTGCACTACTAGGTATTTATTCGAAGAATACAAAAATGTTGATATGAAGGGGCACATGGACCCCAATGATATAATGCACTTCTTCATCGCTTGTTATAGACCTGGTTTAATATCTAGTTTCTTATGTTTTGGATTTTAGCCTTTTGGACACGTATCAGCCCCTAATCTCATTGTGTTGATTTTCACTTCCTTGAAGATGAGTGAGTTTGAACATCTTCTCATGTGTCCGTTGGCCATCTGCGTGTGCCTCTGTGCTTCCTGGATTTTGATGTCTGTGTCTTTCCCCAGTCTAGCAAAGTTTTCTACTATGATTAGCTCACATAACCCTTCTACCCCTATTTCTTTCTTCCTCTTCTGGGACCCCTATGATTCTGATGTTTTTCCTTTTTATGAGTCACGGATTTCTCTAATTCTTAAATCATGCTCTTTCAACTTAATCTCCCTCGATTTTTCTGCTTTGTTTTTCTCCATAAGTTTGTCCTCTATATAGCTGATTCTCTGTTCTGCCTCATCCATCCTTGATGCTGCTGCATCCATCTGTGATTGAAGCTCAGTTATAGCATTTTTAATTTCATTCTGGCTATTTTTTACTTCTTTTATCTCTGCAGAAAGGGATTCTAGTCTACTTTCGACTCCAGCTACTATTCTTGTTATCATGATTCTAAATTCTGGCTGAGACATATTGCTTGTATCTGTGTTGGTTAAATCCCTGGCTGTCGTTTCTTCATGCTCTTTCTTTTGGGGTGAATACCTTCGTTTCCTCATTTTGAAGGGAGAAAAGGAATTAATTGGGTACAAAAATTGAAATTAAAAAAACTAAAATTAAAAAATAGTAAAATTAAAAACACATACATACACACAAAAAATCGAATAAATGATGCTCGATTCTAGGCGTGTTTTGTCTGGGTGCTGAAAGTGGTTTGACAGATTAAAGGGAAAAAAGTGAGAGGGGGTAGAAAAAAAAGAAAAAGGAAATCATTTGAGAATTTGAAAAAATGAATACACTGAAGTAGACTAAAATTAGATGATGGGATAAAATAGAATTTGAAAAAATTTACACAAAAGTAAAGAATATAGTAGAAAAAATTTGAAGAAAAATACTTTTAAAAGAAATTGAAAGTAAAAATGAAGTCTTTATCTTTCTGCATTCAAGAAATAGAAAATAAATGAAAAAGAGAAAAAAGAAAAATAAAAGAAAAAGAAAATGTTAAAAAATTAAAAAAAGTGAATACACTGAAGTAGACTAAAATAAAATGATGGAAGTGAAACAGAATTTGAAAAAATTTACACAAAAGTAAAAAGTGTAGTAAAAAAATTAAAGAAAATATTTTTAATAGAAGTTGAAAATAAAAATAAATTTTTCTCTTTCTGTATTCAAGAAAAAGAAGTGAAAAAGAGAAAAGAAAGAAAATTGAATAGATGGGCCTGCTAACAGATTGAAATATAACTGACATTACTTTATTTTCCCCTAGAAGTCAGACTTATGAAGTGCTTTATAGTCCATAAACTAAGCGGGCGGTGAGACTTTTGTTCCTGAAAAGTGAGGTTGGCCCTTGGGTGGGCCCCAGTGTAATGTCTCCTTTCTCCACTAGATGGTGCTGCTACCATTCTGGGGTGGAGTGTTTTGGTACCCTTAGGTGCATATGTGCATGCGCAGGAGAGGTGAAAATGGCATCACCCAGCTACCCAGTCTCTAGTATCTGAACTCAGTTCTCCCCAATCAGCAATAGTGAACCTGTCCTCTGTATTCAGCTTTAGATAACTCTCATTCTAAACAAATGTCCTATTTATATTCATGGAAATATAAAATTGAAGAGTGGGGCAAAAAACCACTGTGGCTTACATAGGGACTCACTTAAAAATGCTGAAAATCACAAAACAGATTTGGACCAGAAGGTTAAATTTTCACCCAACATAAATTTGCTTCCTGTAACTGTCTCCCTCATCCTACATTCTTCAGATCTTGTCTCTGACCTTTCAGAAGACTGTGTGACTCTTTGGACCTTGGCCTCAAATCCCTCTTCCACAATATGGCTATTTTATCACACAATCCTCTGGATCTGTCAAGAAACCCATTGATCACTGAGCTGCCTCTGTTCATTGCCCTTTCATGACAAGAAATACAAAAACCACCCCAACTCAATCCGCAGGTTGTATGCCTTCCAATGCAGGACATGCAGTTACTTATGTAAAGGCTGAAAGTAAGAAAATAATGTTAGCAGAGCCTGTGAAAACACAAGGTACACTTCCTTTCACTTCACCTACTTCTCAGGGTTCTGTAATCACACTCCATCATCTCCAATCCTTCCCAGGTAGAGTCCCTTTTAAATGCATCTACTCTCACCACAGACATGTTGTCTGGACAGCTTCAAATATTAGACATTACAATATTATTTTATTCCCATATAGAAGATCTTACCAAATGTAGAAAAGGGCTAGAAAGATTAGTGGCCATTCATAATCCTATTCATAGGGAATTTAACTGGTTTGTAAAAGATGTTCTTTTCATCCATGATTACTGCAATTATTTTCCAAGTTATGTAGCCTCTTTGGAAAGTCACTTACTTGGGAAACTGTTGGCCAGACACCCTCCCAGGGCCTCTTGAAAATGACCAGGAAACAGCTCAGTTGGAGGTTTATATCAAAGTCTGGGAGAAACAGTTGTAGAAGCTTTATTCCCAAAGGTAACCTGTTCTAAGAGAACATAAACCATTCAGAAATAAGGGTAGCATCCCAAAGTTTTTCTACAATAGTTTATACAGGCTTTCCAAAGACACACTGCATTAAACCCCAAGCAAGGCTCATGAGCATTGAAATGTTTTCCTTTATGCATTAGCTAGAAATCTTTCCCCTTACATGAAGGAACAAATCCAAAACAGTGTAGGTGAGGTGGCAAAAAACTCTCAACATTATATCCACTATTACCCAATTCTTTGAAAACAGCTAATGGGAAAGGGTGAAACAGGAAGCAAGGAGAGAGACACGCGGATAAAAGAAATAAAAATAAATAAAAAGCAAAAATCCTTGCCTTCCAAATTGTTTTTTAAGCAGAAAAATTACTCTGAAATGTAATTTATGAAATTAACTCAGAAATTACTCTGAAAATGAGTCAGAGCCCACTAACCAACTACTGAACCCACCCTGTCTCAGGATGTTTGTAAACCCTATAAAAGACTGAACATTGGAAACACAGTTGCTTCCCACTTAAAAAAATAAGAAAAAGAAAAGGTAAATAACAAGGACCCATTGCCTAGCACATATAGCAAATTCAATTCTCACATTCTAGGAGATCATTTCCCAAGAAGACAAGCTGAGAGAATCAGCTGGTCTTTGCCGTTCTCTCAAAAATTATCATTACACTCAAGGGATAAAGAACTGGTTGCTTTTCTTCCTAGTTTTACTGAGAAATAATTGATATATATCACTGCATAAGTTTAAGGCACACACGATGATCTGGTTAACATACATTGCGAAAGGATGACAGTAAGCTTAACAATATCCATCTTCTCATACAGATATAATAAAAAGAAAACAAACAAAAAATAATAATTATCTTTTTGATGAGAATTCCTAGGATCTAGTTTCTTAACAACTTTCCTGTATGTAGTATATCAGTTTTAGTTCGAGTCACTGTGTCATGCTGTATACCCCTATTACTTATTTATCTTATAACTGAAGGGTTGTACTTTCTGACTACTTCCCTTCCCTTTCATTTGGGCCTCTGGTAACCACAAATCTGGTCTCTTTTTCTATTAGGTTGTAATTTTTGTTGGTGTTTGTTTTTCAGATTTCTCATATAAGTGAAATCAAACAGTATTTCTCTTTCTCTGTCTGACTTCACATAATGTCCATGTCCATCCATATTGTCCGAAATGCTATGATTTTTTTGTTTGTTATGACTCAGTAACATGCATTGCGGTTTTTTGTGTGCGTGGGTGTGTATCACTGCTTTATCCACCTATCCATTGATGGACACATAGATTGTTTCTATGTCTTTAATATAATAATTAATGCTGTATGAATCTAGGAGTGTACATATAATTTTGAGTTAGTGTTTTTGTTTCCTTTAGATAAGTACCCAGAAGTTGATTGCTGGATCATGTGGAAGTTCCAATTTTAACTTTTTGAGAAACCTCCATAATGTTGGCCACAGTGTAAGTTCACCATCTTACATTTCCACCAGCACATAGGGAGAAACTGGATTTCTTAACTGGTGAAACTTTCTCTATCACCCACTTGGAGTATTTATCTCCCACCCATCAACCCTAATGGCTGACTTAAACTGATGAGAGTCTTTCTGGGAAACCCAATTTTTGACCCACATCTCAGACCACTGTGATATCTGTAGGCCCTTTTCATAACCACCATCCCTTTCTAGTATCCCAATTCCTCACCAGTAAATCTCTCATGGAGGGAGGTGTGTTATCTACAATGTAATGCCACCATACAGTGTAATAGTAAGGGTGATTTTACTCCTCTTCTCTCAGACCAAACTAAAGATTGTTACTTTCCCTAATGGGGACCAATCTTGATTTAGAATCCTCTGAGGAGTACCCAGAAAAAAAAAGATTTCCCAATTAATCTTTGCAAATGTGGTTGGGTTACTGCTAAATGCAAAACCTGTACACTATTTCATTGAAAGGGAATAAAACTTTCCCATCAGTGTCCCCAAAGCCTCTGTCATGATATGTAGAGTGAGTAAGTGAACCTATAGTAGACTCTGCCTGCAATCCAGTATTCCTACATTTACCTCCTTAGCCTAAAATATTACAAACTTACCAATGAAAAAGGAAGGAAAGTTTGATTCAAGAGGGAACCAAGCCTGCTCATTTATACAAGTTCTCTCAATTTCTCTTTGCATTTATATATAAAGGAAGACAATTGTGAGTCCCTCTCAATATTTTGGCAAGTTCTTTATACTGATTTTGACTCTGTAACCTTTACCCAAGACTTCACTCTCATTCAGTATGTTGTTGACATTTTCCTCTCTAAGTAAGTAACTCACTTATATAAAAATGTATACCCCAAAATTTAAAACAGGTACTCAAACAAATACTTGTACACAAATGTTCTTACCAGAAGAATTCACAAGCCAAAAGTGTGAAATGGCCTTATAATTAATCATCTGACAAATAGATGAACAAAACGAATTATGTGCATACAATGGAACATTTTTCAGTCATAAAAAGGAGTGAAGCTCAAATACATGGTACAAGGTAGATGAACCTTGAAAACAATACACCAAGTAAATGAGGCCAAAAATAACAATACTTCTTGAATGATTCCATGTATACAAAATATCCAGATAGGTAAACTCATAGAGACAGAAAATTGGTTAGTTATTGCCAGGTCCTAGAGGAAAGTAGAGCTACAGAATGACTGCATAACAAGATATCCTTAAACGGGTGGAAAAGTATGTGAAAATACTGTGAAAAGACTAAATGCCACAAAATGTATATAATAAAATGGTGACTTTATGTGAATTTCACTTCACTAAAAAAATAAATAACTGAGTATCTATGTTCTTATAAGATAAAAGAAGTTCAGTAAGAGTATTGCCAAAGACAAGTTAATTATGAAGACATACCAGTCATAAATGCTGTTGCACCTAATGTTGAAGTTTTGAAATATATAAAGTAAGTGACAGATTATATAAGAAAAATAGATACATTCAGTAGATTTTAGTACTGTTATCCCAACAAAAGTTAGGCCAAATATACACACATAGAAAAGTAAATATTGGGGATGCCTTGGTGGCTCAGTTGTTAAGCATCTGATTCTTGATTTAGGCTTAAGTCATAATCTCACAGTTGGTGGGATTGAGTGCAGAACCTGATTTGGAGACTGTCTCCTTCTCTCTTTGCTCTCCCCTGCTTGTGTGTCATAGACTCTAAGTCTAAAGTACTCTCTGAGCCAGCAAGAGAGTGGGACACAGTATTAAAGTGAGGTGTGTGTGTGTGTGTGTGTGTGTGTGTGTGTGTGTGTGTGTGTGTATACAGGTTTTGTTCACATATCTCTTTCTAGGCCAGGCCTCCTATCTAAATTCTTTCAGGCAGTTAAGGAAGATGTAAAAATTGGTAAAAAGCTTTGCCTAACTTGGCTTTAACTGGCTTTAGCTCAAAATAATTCATTGTCAGATTAGCATATTTTGGGATGAAATAGTCTACTCTCTTTAAACACACAAAGGTATTTATAACCACACATCATTGAGAGAAACGCATATGAAAATCATGATGGGATACCACTCACATATATTAGATGTGTGTAATGAAAAAAAATAGGGATTAACAATTGTTGGGAAGGCATCAAGGAATTGGAAACTTGTGTATTGCTATTGGGAATATAAAACAGTACGGCTGTTATGGAAAATAGTACGTGGTTCTACAAAATGTTAACTATATAACCCAGCAATACCACTTCCGGTATCCTCAAAAGAACTAAAAACAGAGACCAACCAGAAATTTCTATAACAACATTTATAGCAGCATTATTCCTAATAGTCAAAATGTGGAAATGACCCAAATGCCCTTGAACTGATAAAATGAATAAATTGTTTGGCCATCAAAAGAAAGGAAATCCTGCCATATCCTGTAAGATTGGTGAACCTCAGAAATATTTTGTAAGTAAAATAAGCCACATATAAAAAGTCAAATATATGATTCCGTATCTACAAGAAAATTTCCCGTCCCTTCTATGTTCCTTGGCTGGTCTAACAATTAAGTTGATACAGACAAATTAAGATACAGGAGAAGAAAAATTAATTTTATACATATGGGGGCCCAAAAGATATGAGACTTAAGAGGTAGCTGGGAAATTGAAGCTTATATAACATCCGGAGCTAAGTATAAGTGTAGGTATGGAGATGCAATGGAGACGAAGGACATTAACAGAAAGGCAGCAATGTTTGGGCAATGAGAGCTTCCCTGTTATACAATGGAAGTTTCTTAGGTATCTCTGGCAATACCTCTATTCCTGATACAGGTTCTCTGTCCAACGTGTAAATTTAGGTGGTAGAAGTGAAGGTAAGGAGCTTTTCCTGAATATGCTGGGTTTTTACTGCCTTTAGCTCCAAATAATTCTTATGCCAAAGAGACATATTCTGGAGTGGCAAAATCCACTCTCCTTCAGTACCTAGAATAGAGAAATTCATAGTGACAGAAAATACAATACATGGGCTAAGAGTTAGAGGTAACTTGGAGTTACTGTTTAATTGATACAGAATTTCTGTTCAGAATTATGAAAGAGTTTTAGAAATGGATGGTAGTGAAGGTTGCACAACATTGTGAATGTTCTTAATGCTCCTGAACTGTACACTTAAAATGGATGTGGTAAGCATTCTGTTATGTGCATTTTACGAAATGTAAAATAAGACAACACAGAAGTGGAGGGAAACAATATTGACACAGAAACTTTATGTAAGATATTCTACTGAACAAGAACTCTACTATTCTACTAATCTACTGAAAAAAAGAAAACCTCACCAAAGACCAGTCTGGGAACACATGAAAGAATAAAATATAAGTCTAGTGAAAAACGAAAGTTCTGAAAAGGTAAGGAGTATGGGAGAAATTAGTCCTGCTACTTCTGAAACATAATTCAAAACCTGTATAATTAAACACCTGGTTCTTACACATTCAGAGACAGAAAGGAAAAATAAATCAAATGACATGAATGCTTTCCAGTGGAACAGAATTAAGTGTCCAAAAATCACACATGTACATGTGTAAATTTAATCCACTACAAAGGTGGTATTTTGACCAACTGGGCATAAAAAATGGACATTTCAGTAAATAGTACTGAGATTAAAGGACAGTTATTTGAAAGCAAATGATAAACCATAATACATACACTTCACATACAAGGCACTTAACTTTACTCACCATATAGAAAACTCTCATAGAGGCCAATGGCAGAGGACTCCCCGAGATGGGCTACTTTGGCACAAAGATTATTTCTAATTAAAAGCAGTCAAAACCAAATAGACTCAGCAAAAGTTTTTTTTTTTTTTAATGTTTGTTTACTTTTGAGAGAGAGAGAGAGAGAGAGAGAGAGAGAGAGAGAGAGGCACGAGCTCATGAGGGATACAGGGAGACACAGAATCCAAAGCAGGCTCCAGGCTCTGAGCTGTCAATGCAGACCTTGACGTGGGGTTCAGACTCACAACTGTGAGATCATGACCTGAGCTGAAGTCCGTCGCTTAACCAACTGAGCCACCCAGGCGTCCCAACTCAGCAAAAGTTTTTGACCCTCTTGTCTCCCTCAGCTGACTCAACACAACTTAGATGGAGCAGCTGCTCCTAGAAGGAGCAATCTGCATAGATAACTACATTATGATAAGAACAAGGGGTGGAAGACAGAGATTGAAGGAGGGGAAAACAAGGAGGAATTCAGCAAAGCCTTTTTGTTAAAATTCCTATGCCCCATTGTCTGTATGAGGCCCTGCAAACAGTTGCTTAACACATATCTACTCTTTATCTTTTTTCCTGTGATTTGCACACCTTCCCTTTGAAAGCCCAGACTCCTACCTGCTTCTCCTTAGTGCAGAATGATGTATGTCACATATATCCAGTCTTTCAATTTTGTGTTGGTGTGGAGTCCCCATGTATATGAAATTGAATTTGATGTTTTTTCCTGTTACTCTCCTCGTATCAATCTGATTCACAGTCCAGCTAGAAGGATCTTGAAGGGGACATGGAATTCCTTCCTCCCCAACAATGTTATGGAAGTTCACTCAAACAGAAAAGAAAAGGGAAAAAAAAAAACCCACCCTAGAGGAGCTAAGACGGAGGTGTGGTAGGAGGACCCTAGGCTTGCTTTGTCCCTCGAACACAGCTAGATAACCATCAAATCATTCTGAGTACCCACGAAAATGACCTGAGGACTGACAGAAACAAACTCCACAAGTAGAGAGAGACAAGAGGCCACACGAAGAAAGGTAAGAAGTGCAGAGACATGGTTCGGGAGGGAAACAGACTGCAGGTGCTGCAGAGTGCAGAGAACCCTAGTCACAAAGAAGGGTGAGAAAGAGGCACACTCAGGGGAAGACACAGGAACATTTCCCCAAAGGCACTCACTCCACAACGAGAGGGGGTGAATTTTGTGAGCTTTTGTAAACAGTGGGGTTCAAAGCCTGGAGTTTCACAGGTCCCCAGGATAGCTGGGATGGAGATCTGAGGACGGTGCCCTACTCCTGGAGAGAAGACAGGCAAACAACTTCTGGGCAGATGGCATGTTCTAAGGATCACCTCAGTGGGCAGGGAGAGACTGCTGGTTTGTTTTGGAACACATCTGTGAGGCGTGGCATTGCCTCTGTGGAGACAGAGGAGCTGGTGGGCACCATTTCCTCTGCTCCTGAGCGGAGGTGCAGAGACACATCCTCAGGGCAGCTAACCACAACACTGCACAGCAGGCTTGCTCCAAATCCCACACCCTTGTGCTCTGGTGTGACTGCCCTTCTGTACCAAACCTGCATCTGTCGCAGCACAGCGAGAACCTTTCCCAGAGGACCGGTGCCAATCTCCCCAACACCAGGACCCTGAAGTTTGGAAGTTTAGAAGTCAGCAGAGCTGGCTGGGGTAAACCCCAAATGCACTGTGCTCCTCTGGGCCGGCAAGTAACGCGGAATAGACAGAAAACAGCAATCTGAAAGACACCTAGACACATGAGGGGAAAGTATTCACTCTTCTTCGGGGGGACTTCCCTGAGAGCATAAGCATGAACTCCTCTCTCCAGAAACAAGGGACCTGGCTAGGTCCCATTTCTGTCCCCCCGCCCCCACCATAAGCCACTTCAGTAAATAGCACAGTGCCCACACAGTGGATGCCTGACCTGCTAACACCGAGTCCTGCCCCCCTGCACTCTGCTGGCACCGCTTCTGTGCATAGAAGCCAGTGCAGGGGGCGCCTCCCCCAGAAGACCAGCACACATCCCCCACACCCCACGTGTACCGACCATTGAGTTGTGCAGGACTTCAGTTCTAGTGGAACTAGCATCAGGTCTCTTTTACCATGCCTGCTTAAAAACTTACCCCACTCTGGCCAAGGACCCAACACTGTCCACTGCAGGTAAAGAGAGCATCTGCAGATGACTGGCCTGAGGGATAGAGCAGCCACAGCAGAGCAGCAGAGCACACCAAGCATACACCACAGACATTCCCTGAAGCATGAAGTCCTGCACACTGTATGACTGGTTCTTCATAAAGCCTTTAGTCTCACTGTGTGGGCACCGTGGGCACTGTGGGCACAGGAAACATACCAGGCTTTTCTAACACAGAGAAGAAGACAGAGACCTAGACAAAGTGCCAAGGAGAAGGAATTCATCCCCAAAGAAACAACAAGATAAGGTCACAGCCAGAGATCGAACCCCAGCAGATGTAAGTAACATGCCTGGTGGAGAATTTAAAGCAACAACCATAAGGATACTGGCTGGACTTGAGAGAACAATGGAAGACATCAGGGGCGCCTGGGTGGCTCAGTCGGTCAAACGTCCAACTTCGGCTCACGTGATGATCTCGTGCTCTGTGAGTTCCAGCCCGACGTCGGGCTCTGTGCTGACAGCTCAGAGCGTGGAGCCTGCTTTGGACTCTGTGTCTCCCTCTCTCTCTGCCCCTCCCTTGATCATGCTCTCTCTCTCTCTCTCTCAAATAAAGAAGGAAATAAGTAAGTAAGTAAGTAAGTAAATATATAAATAAACAAACAAACATTAACAATTTCTTTTAGAACTTTTAGTAGAAGGGAGGAGGACATCAGGGAGGCCACCTTGATAAAGCAGTTATAACACAATCATTCAGAAATGAAAAAATAAAATAACAGCTTCATAACAGGCTAGATGGAAGGACCACAAGGCCGGAAGAAGCAGACGGATGAACAAGTGATACGGAAGATAGAGTTATGGAAACTAAAGAAGGTGACAGAGGAGAGAGAGAAAGAAGAATTGTGGTGACAGATTTAGGGAACTCAGTGACTCCATCAAATGTAATAACATTCATATACTAGGAGTCCCAGAAGAAGAGAGAAAAAGGAGGAGAGAACATTTATTTGAGGAAACAAAACATCACATTCAGTGATAGGGAAAAGACAGCGCGTCCACGACAGAACTCCCATCAAAATTAACAAAAGTAGGACAACTCCAAGACGTACTGTAATTAGAGATACAAAAAAAATAGGGACAGAGAAAAAGTGTTAAAATCAGCAAGACAGGGGTGTGCCTGGGTGAGTTAGTCCGTGGAGCGACCAACTCTGATTCTGGCCCAGGTCATGATCCCCGTGCTGCCTGGCCTCACTATTCTGTGAGGGCCTCACTGTTCTCACAGCGGGGGATGTGAGAGTCCCCAGTGGAGGGAGGAGAGGTTGCAGTGGCGCCATTTCCCCTCCAGCACCAACACGGTGGGTGGGACTTCAGAGAGCAGTACTGCCACTGCCAGTGGAGGCAGGACCCGCTGACACCCCACCCTGTCCATCCGTGCCTGGCAACTACTTATTTACTGGGGAAGGAAACAGGCATTCAAGTCCAAAAGGCACAGAGAACTCCCCTCAGAATCAACAAAAGCAGGTCAACACCATGACGTATCATAGGGAAACTTGCAAAATATAGGGATAAAGAGAGCATTCTGGCAGAGAGGAGTTAAGATGGCAGGGCAGCATGGAGACCCTGAGTTGGTCTCATCCCTGAAATGCAGACAGATCAGCATCAAACCATTGTAAACACCTGGGAAAATTGGTCTGAGGATTAATGAAACAATCTGCACACCTTGAGCCTCAGAACTTGGCAGGTCTGTGGTGCGAAGAAGTAAACCGGGGTAGAGAAAAGCCATGGAGGGCAGGGAGCCATTTTGGCAGAGAGAGAGAGCAGAGAGGGAAAGAGAAAAGGGGGAGAGTGTGGGACATCGGGAGCGTGCAAGAAGAGAACTCTCCCTGAAAGTAGCTGGAGAGAGGGAGAGAGAAAAGGGTGAAAACACTCAAAGAGGACTGGACAAGAAATCTGCTCCCTATCACCACTGATGGGGGGAAAGGAGAGCATTTCAACAGCACAGGATTGTGTTAACAGTGGAGCACGAGTCTGACGTTTCAGAGCTCAGTGCCTGGTGGTGCTCTGGTGACAAAGTAGGGAGAATCTCCCAGGAGCAGGCAGCGTGGCCTGCGGGGTCCACGTGCCACATGGGGAGAAGCAATTTCCCTGCGTGGAGAGAATCTGGTAGAGGCCATATGGCCTCTGGCCTCCCCATGGGAAAAGACCCCACAGGCCCAGGAGAGCTGCCTCATTTGCTGGCATTGAGACAAAGACGCCAGAGTGCAGAGAAACCTGGCCCCAGCTGCGTGCTGTGATCCGAACCTTTGAGGGTGTGCTGGCGCACAACTGTTTTCTGGGACAAGTCGTCACCTGCCCATTGCTCCCAGATAACTGGCGTGTGTCCAATCCGGGGGAATCTCTGAAGCCTGGGGTTCTGAGACACAGTCCCATCGGAGATCCAACTCTGGAGGGAAGTGCTGCCTGGCCGGCGGACAGCCTGGACACAGACAGTGTGGATGCAGGGAGTGGACAGAGGCCTGAGACAAAGGAGGGGTGCTTCCTCACGTGAGGGTACAAAATTCCCATTCCAGAGACTGGAGAGCTAGCTGAGTGAAGTCATTTTCTTCTCTAGCGTGCGCCCCCTCCCACACACACTCATCAACGCTAGTGAGCTAAGCAGCGCCACCCAGCGGAAAACAAAGTCCACCCCCGCCCGGAGCCTGACCAACCTGTGTCCTCCAGACACATCTCCCAGAAGACCAGAACAAATCCCTCCACCTGTCAAGTCTGTGGACTACAGCGTACTGCAAAATTTCAGTTCTAGGGAAAAGTGGAGGCAACCCCACTCGGATTTCATTCCGTACGCTTCTTCATCTGTTCATTCTCTTTGCTTCTGTTTTTCTGATGTGTTCTGTTCTCTTTTGTTATGTTGGTTCCTTTTTCTTGCACTCAGAAGGAACAACTTTTTTTTTTAATTTTTCAAGTTTAAAAAATTTATTTTGTTTTCTTTAACGGTTTTATTCGACTTTACTATTTAAATTCTTTTTAATGTGTTCATTTTTTAAGCTCTGTTTCCTTTCTCTTTTAGTCCCTTTAATATCAAGCATCTCTTAACATGCAGACAGATGCATACCTAGGATCTAGCTTCCTTTAAATGATATTTTTGTTTTGTTTTTAATATTTTACTTTTAACTCTTTAAGTTATTAATTTATTTCTCCCTCCAACATGACAAGATGGAGGAATTCACCCAAAATGAAACGAGAAGAAATGACACCTAAGACGTAATCAACACAGATACATGTAAGATGTCTGAACTAGAATTCAAAACCACAATTATAAGACTACTAGCTGGGGTTGCAAACAGCACAGAAGACACCAGAGGCACACTTTCTGCAGAGATAAAAGAACTAAAAGCTAATCAGGCCAAAATGAAAAATCCTATACCGAGATGCAATCAGGAATGGCTGTCATGACGGCAAGGATGGAGAAAGCAGAGCAGCAATTCAGTGATATAGACCGTAAGACTATGGAAAATAATGGAGCAGCAAAAGAGGTAGGAAACAAATGCAAAAGATCACGATACAAGACTTAGGTGACTCAACCACTTGTGAAAGAGGAAGGACATTCATATCCTAGAAGTTCAAGAGGAGGAATAGAGAAAACAAGGGGCAGAAGGTTTATGTGAGCAAATTGTAGCAGACAACTTTCCTAATCCGGGGAAGGACACAGACATCAAAGTCAAGGAGCACAGAGAACTCCCATTAGATTCAATGCAAAATAACCAACTCCAAGGCATATCATAGTCAAATTCACAAAACACACAGACAAGGAAAGAATAATGGAAACAGCAATGACAAAAACAGTTCTTCACCTACACGAGGAAGCAGGCCAGGCTTACAGCATATCTGTCCACAGGAACTTGGCCAGCTATAAAGGAGAGGCAGGATACTTTCACCGTGCTGAATCAGAAAAATCACGCAACCAAGAATGCTTTATCCAGAACTGCTGTCATTCAGAATGGAAGGAGGGATAGAGTATTCCAGACAAGCCAAAACTAAAGCAATCTGTGGCCACTAAACAGGCCCTGCAAGGAGTCTCTAGGAGGACTCTGTGAGTGTAGAAAGAAACAAAACGGAACAGAACAGAACAGAATGTAAAAGAAAACAAACACACAAACAAACAAACAAACAAACCAACCACAAAACAGATCAAAAGCAACCAAAACCTAGAAAGGGCAAGAGAATTTCACCAAAAAGACCACCTCCACAATGGCACTAAATTCATGTCTAAAGGTAATGGACCCAATGCTCCAATCAAAAGGTAAAGGTAACCACTCTAAAGGTAAATGGGCCCAATGCTCCAATCAAAAGACCCAGGGCATCAGAACGGATTTCAAAACAAGGTCCATCCAAATGCTGCCTACACAACTCTCATTTTAGACTAAAGACACTTGCAGATTGACAATGAGGGGATAGAGAACCACCTATCGTGCTACTGGACATCAACAGAATGCTGGAGGGGCCACACCTGTATCAGACAAACTAATCAGACCAAATAATTAAGGGGTCTATCCATCAAGAAGATCCAGCAATCGTAAATAGTTACGTCTCCAAGTGGGACCACTCAAACATGTAAGCCAATTAAGAACAAACAAAGAAAATCATGGATACTAATACCATAACTGTAGGGGACTTAAATACCCCACTACAACAATGGACAGATCATCTAAACACAAAATCAGCAAGGATACAATGGCTTTGAATGACAGGCTGGACCAGATGGACTTAGCAGATATATTCAGAACATTTCATCCTAAAGCAGAAGAATACACATTCTTCTTGAGTGCACCTGGAACATTCTCCAGAATAGATCACACACTGGGTCTCAAGTCAGCCCTCAACATGTGCAAAAAAGATCGAGCTCATGCCATCCATACTTTCAGACCACAAGGCTATGAAACTTGTAATCAACCACAAGAAACAAGTTGGACAGCCCTCAGAAAGATGGAGGTTAAAGAATATCCTACTAAAGAACAAATGGGTTAACCAAGAAATTTACGAAACGATAAAGAAATACAGGGAAGCCAATGAAAATGAAAACACGGCAGTCCAAAGCCTTTGGGAGGCAGCAAAGGCAGACCTAAGAGGTTTGCAAATCAGGCGTATCTCGAGAAGCAAGAAAGTCCCCAAACACACAATCAAAACTTGGCCCCGAAGGCGCTGGAAAAAAGAACGGTGAATAAAGCCCAAAACCAGAGGAAGAAGGCAAATGATACAGATTAGAGCAGAAATCAATGACATCGACTGATCAACGGACCAGTAGAACAGATCAACGAAACTAGGAGCTGGTTCCCTCAAAGAACTAACAAAACTAATAAACCCTAGACAAAAATAAAAAATAAAAAGGAAAGGACTCAAAAAATAAAATCAGGAATAAAAATAAGAGAGATGACCATCAGTACTTCAGAAATACAAACAATGATAAGAGAATATTATGAGCAGTGATATGCCAACAAACTGGGCAATCTGGAAAAAATGGACAGACTCCTAGAAGCATGTAAACTACCACAACTGAAACCGAAGATATAGACAATTTGAACAGACCCATAACCAGTAAGGAAACTGAATCGTAGTCAAAGCTCTCACAACAAAAACATTCCAGGGCCGGATGGCTTCCCAGAGGAATTCTACCAAACAGTTAAAGAAGGGTTAATACCTCTTCTTTCAAAGCGGTTCCAAAAAGTAGGAACGGAAGGAAAACTTCCAAATTCATTCCATGAGGCCAGCATTACCCTGAAAAATGCTGTTTCGAAGGCGCAGGTGCACCCAAATGTTTATAGCAGCAGCACTCTCAACAACTGCCCATCTAGGGAAAGAGCCCAGCAGTCTTTTGACTGATGAATGGATAAAGAAGAGGTAGTGTATTTACGCAGTGGAATATTACTTGGCAGTCAGAAAGAATGAAATCCTGCCATTTCCAACAACGTGGATGGAAGTGGAGTGTATTACGCTAAGCGAAATAAGTCAGTCAGAGACAGACGAATACCACACAACTTCACTCATATGTGGAATCCAAGAAACAAAACAGATGGACGTAGTGGAAGGCAAGGAAAAAGAAGGTAAAAACAGAAGGGGGACACATAAGAGACTCTTAAATACACAGAAGCAACTAAGGATTACTCGAGGGAGGAGCACGGGGGATGGACTAAACGCGTGATGGACATGAAGGAGGACACTTGTTGGGATGAGTACACCTGGGTGTTACAGAGAAGTGATGGATCACTAAATTGTACGCCTGAATCCATTGTGACCCTCTCTGTAACTTGACTTTAAATAAAAGTTAAAAAAAAAGAGACAACAAATTCTGAAAACAGCTAGGGATGAAAAAGGTCCTTAACCTACAAGGCTTGAAGTTAGCAGCAGACCTGTCCTCAGAAACCTGGCAGGTCTGAGGAGAGGAACAGGAAATACTCACGGTGCCGAATGGGAAAAATGTGCAACCGGGAATTCTTTATCGAGCACCAGCAAGGCTGTCACTCAGAATAGAAGGAGGGTTAAAGACTTTCCCAGACAGACAAAAACCAAAGCAGTTCGTGACCCCTAAACTACCAGGCAGAAAATGTTAAGGGGACCCCCTGAGTGGGAGATTAAAAAAAGAAGATAAAAGTCCTGAGCAACAAACACGGCAAAGGACCAGGTCACCTGAAACACCAACTCTACACGTTAACACGATGGCACTAAAATCGTATCTTTCGACAATCATTTTGAATACAAATGGACTAAATGCTCCATCCAAAAGGCATAGGGTATCAGAAGGGCTAAGAACTGACACAACTCAACACCAACCCTCCCCCTGCAATTATGCATTCAAAAACGGGCAGAGTGCTTGTTCAGATGTTCTTTTTTCCCGTGTAAAAACACACGCAGATGGCCAACAGACACATGAGAAGATGTTCAAACTCACTCATCTTCAAGGAAGTGAAAATCAACACAACGAGATTAGGGGCTGATACGTGTCCCAAAGGCTAAAATCCAAAACATAAGAAACGACATGTGTTGGTAAGAACATGGAGGAAAAGAACACTCTTGCAGTGCTGGTGGGAATCCAAACTGGTACAGTCATACTCTTTGGAAAGAGTATGGAGCTTCCTCAAACACATTAAAAACAGGATTACCATGTGAGTTGGTAATTCCACGACCTTTTGGAGGTATTTACCTCCAAAGAAAGAAAATGAAACCTTAATCCGAAAAGATACATGTCCCCCGATGTTTCTGGCCACACTGTTTATGAGAGCAACCTAAGACAAATGGATAAGAAAAACATGCACCTGCACAATGCAAAATTACAGAAAAGGAAGAGATCGTGCCATCTGCAACAACATGGTGGGACCTGGAGGGTGTACTGCTAACTGACAAGAAGTCAGACTGAGAAAGGCAAATAGAAATGATTTCACTCCTAAGGGGAATCAAAAATAAAACAATGAAATAAGCAAAGAAAATGCAGAATCAGACCCATACACAGAGAAGAAACTGATGGTTGCCAGAGGGGAGGAAGCGGCAGAATGGACAAAATGGGTGGAAGGGAGTGGGAGATACAGGCCTCCAGTTACGGAACGAGTCAGTCTCAAGAATCAAAGGCACAGTATTCGGAGCACAGTCAATGATGTAACAGCGATGTAATGGGACAGATGGAGCTAGTGATGTTGTAATAGCGATGTAATGGGATAGATGGAGCTATCCTGGCACACTTGTGGTGAGCATAACCTGATGTATAAATGTGTCAAATTCGCTATGTTGTACACCTGAATCCCATGTTGCAACCACACACAAATTTTGAGAAAGAAAGAAGGAAAGGAGGGAGGCAGGGAGGGAGGGAGGGAGGGAGGGAGGGAGGGAGGGAGGGAGGGAAGACGGGAGGGAGGGAGGAAGGAAAGAAAGAAGAGAGAGAAAGAAGGGAGGGAGGATAGAAGGGAAGCCATGGGAGAAAGAAGGGAAGGAAAGGTAGGGGAGGGGAGTGGACAGGGCGGAGGTAGGGGACAGGAGGGGAGGGGAGGGGAGAGAAGGGAAGGGAAGAAAGATGGAAACAAAGATAAAAGGAAGCAAGGCAGAAATGAAAGAAGGGAGAGAGAAGGAAGCAAGGAAAGAAGGAACGGAGGAGGACTGGAAGGAAGGGAGGGAGGGAGGGAGGGAGGGAGGGAGGGAGGGAGGGAGGGAGGGAGGGAGGGACAGGGGTAGGGAGGGAGGGAGGGAGGGAGGCAGGGAGGGAGGCAGGGAGGGAGGCAGGGAGGGAAGAAAGAAAGAAGGGAAGGAGGGAGGAGGAGGGAGGGAGGGAGGAGGGAGGGAGGGAGGAAGGAAGGGGAGAGAGAGAAAAGAAAAAAATGAAAGAAGAAAAAAAAAAAAAAGAAGAGAAAAGAGAAGAAAAGCCAAGCCAAGCCAAGCCAAGCCAAGCCAAGCAAAGAGAAGAAAAGAAAAGAAAGAGAAAACCAAGGGGCAAGTATTTGGAAAAATCTTAAAACCTATATCCCAAATGTCTCTTGGTGGAAAAAAAAATGGATCCCGATTTACATGTCAGACCTAAACCTGTAAATGTCTTAGAAGAAAACTTGGGGAAATGCTTCATGCCATTGTAGTTGACAGGGATTCTTGGACTGACGCCAAAAGCACAGAAAGGGAAAAAAAAAATAGCTTGACTTCATGAAAATTGAATATGTTGTGCATCAGAGAATACCATTAAGGGAGTGAAAAGGCAAGTGACAGAACAGAAGAAAGTATGGTGAAATTACGTATCATAAGATATTAACATCCACAACTTATAGGCAGTTCCTAAAGCACAAGAACAAAATAACAACCCAATTTAAAGATGGGCAAAAGACCTGAATAGACATGTCTCCAGAGCTGACCAACACATCGCCAATAAGCACATAAGAGATGCACACTATCACTAATCATTACAGAAAGCAAACAAAACCACCGAGTAAGACACCATCGCACAACCATTACGATGGCTCTTATTACACAAACAGAAAACAACAAATATTGGCAAGGCTGTGGCCTAATGGGATCTATTCTGGAGAAAGTTCCTTGAGCACTTGAAAGAAGGTGTGTTCTGTTGCTTTGGGATGCAATGTTCTGTATATAGCTTTTAAGTCTGCCTGTTCTATTGTGTTGTTTAAGGTCAATATTCCCTTACTGATTTTCTGTCTGGATGATTGGTCCATCGATGTAAATAGGGTATGAAAGCCCCCTACTGTCATTGTATACGTATCTATTTCTCCCTTTAGGTCTGTTAATGTTTGTGTTCTCTATGTGGGCGCTCCTATGTTGGGTCCATAGATATATAAACATGTTAGGTCCTCTGCTGGACTGACGGATTTTTCATTATGATATGCCCTTCTTTGTTCTTACACAGTTTTTATTTGTCAGGTTATTTTGTCTGATGTGACCATAGGTACCCCAGCTTTGTTCTGGTTTTCATAAGCATGGGATGTCTTTTCCCATACCTTCACTTGTGGTCTGTGTGCATCCTTCCATCGTAAGTCATTCTCTCACAGGCAGCATATAGATGACTGTTGTTTTCCAAGTCCATTCAATCACTATGTTTTTTTGATTACACGATTTAGTCCTTTTACACTTGGAGTAGTTATGGATAGGTCTGTACTCGCTGCCGGCTGTTTTGCAGTTACTCTGTTTCTTTTCCTCTTGTCCAGCTCTCTGGGGTTTGAGGAGTTTCTTAAGTGGTATGCTTACATTCCTTTCTCAACGTCTTTTGGTTATCTACCACAGATTTTTGTCTTGTGATTACCAAGAGGCTCCCGCATGACATCGTGTGTGTGTGTGTGTGTGTGTGTGTGTGTGTGTGTGTGTGTGTGTGTGTCTATTTTGTGTTGTAACAGCTTAAGTTAGGATGCATTCTAAAGCTCTACATTTTAATTCTTTGCTCATGTTTCGGGATGTTATGGCACATTCAAAAAAAAAACCCTTCTATCGTGTGTGTTCTCTCCGTGATTATTGTAGTTATGGTTAGTTTTACCACTTTTCCCTTTTAACTTTCAAACGAGGTTTGAAGTGATGAAGCTCCTGCCTTTATAGCCTTTCACCGTGAGCAGTATGATTTACACTTCCACGTTGTGTTGCTGATTGGTGTCCTTTCTTTTCAGTCTGAAGGACTTCCTTTTACAGTTTTAGATTTCACGTCTCCAGGATATCCTTTACCTCTCCTTCACTTCTGAATAACAGCGTTAGCCTGGTGGGTATTCTTAGTTAGTCACAAGTGTTCTGTTTGTTTCCTTTCAGAACTTTGAGTATATCATGTCACTGACTCTGGCCTGCAGTTTCTGCTGAAATACCTGCTGATAGGCTAACAGGGTTCCCTTGTATGTAAATTGGGTTGGTTTGGTTTTGGTTTTGGTTTTGTTCCCTTGCTGCTTTATAATAATCTTTGTCTTCAACTTTTAACGTTTTAAGTACAGTGTGTCTCAGTGTGGATGTCTTTGGGTTCATAATATTTGGAACTGTGCTTCCTGAATCTCAAGGTCTGTGCTTCCTGGATCTCAAGGTCTGTTTCCTTCCCCGGGTTAGGGGGGGTTTTCAGCTATTTTTTAAGTAAATTTTCTTCCTCTTTCTCACTTGGTTCTCCACTTGATGTTGTCCTGTAAGTCCCTTTAGCTATCTTCACTTTTTTCCCATTTTCTCTTTGCTCTCTGATGGTGAGCTCCACTGCTTTTGCCAAAAAGTTTACCGACCCTTTCTTCTACCTCACTTGGTCTGCTGTTGAAACTCTCTGGTGTATTTTTCAGTTCAGTTAATTGTATTCCACTGCTCGACCACTTCTCTTTGGCTTTTTTTCTTTTTTCTTTTCTTTTGTATTTTCGATCTCTTTGTTAAAGCGCTCACTGTTCTCATCCATTCTTCTCTCAGGTTTGGTGAGCACCTTCATGACCACCACTTGGGACACTTAACAGAGAAATTACCTGTTCTGTTTCATTAAGGCTTTGTTTGTTTGTTTGTTTGTTTGTTTGTTTGTTTTCCCGAGGTTGTATCTTGGTGTTTCTGTTGGAACACACTCCACTCTTTCTTCATTTTTCCGGACTCCCTGTGTCTGTTTCTATGCAACAGTTGAGGCAGTCACCCCTCCCAGTTTTGAGGGGATGCCTTGGGTAAGAGGAACCGCGGAGTTCAGCAATGCCCTAGGTCTTGGTTGTCTCTCAAACCTTCAGGATTGTCAATGGCCTATTTTGCCCTTCATAAACACGCATGTTCAGTGTGCCAAGACCTGTTGGGGTCCCAATGTAGGCGGATCTCAGTGAGCACTGAGATCTGTACTAATTGGAGTACAGCCCCAGGTAACACATTTTAAAATACGCAAATATATGCAGTTCTGTAGGACCAGAAGCAGAAGCTTCCATCTGGCTGTTTCCCAGAGCAGATGTGTAGCTCTTGCCTTTCCTGACGTGGCAATCCCCAACAACTCTGATTGCTGCCATCTTTGCATCTGGACCGTGTGTAGGCCATTCAGAGACGCTCTAGGCCATTCCTGCTTCTCCACAATTTTCAGAAGGTGCCAGGTTGCTAAGTGGGGTATACTTGTGCCACTTGGAGCGGTAGTAAGTACAACTGTTCCAGCTCTATACTTAGAGTCAGTTATTCAGAAAAGAGTAACGTGTATGCTACAGAGCAGATGCTTTCAAACAGATGTGAATGGACAAAATTCATCACTGGTAATTCACATAGACACCTCACAACCCACGAGAATTGCCGCATTTACCTTGGAACCAACACTTCTAAAACATTCCTGCCACGATTCTTCAAAATGTCCTATCCCATTCTTCACTTTTTTTTAACTTTTTTTTTTTTTTAACATGTATGTATTAGTGAGAAACAGACAGAGACAGAGACAGAGCACGAGCATGGGAGGGACAGAGGGAGGGGGAGACATAGAACCCGAGGCAGACTCCAGGCTCTGAGCTGTCAGCACAGAGCCCGACGCGGGGCTCGAACCCACGGACCGTGAGATCATGACCTGAGCTGAAGTCAGACGCCCAACCGACTGAGCCACCCAGGTGCACCGCCGCCCCCCCCGCCCCCCCCTGCATTCTTCACTTTTAAACTGATGGCAGGGTTTCCTTGTTGAGAATGTTTCCATATACCCAAGGTGAATGCTACTTGAAATAACATGGGCCACAGACCAGAACAAACTCTTTATACAAGTCAGTTTCTTTGGAAGATGCAATAAAAATAGAAAATTAAAAAAATAACAATAAAAATAAAAATACAGTGCCTGGCATATAGTGGATGCTAAGGAAATATTTTCCTGAGAAATAGTACTGTTTTACTACACTACTTCACAACACTCAGCTTCAGTCAAATGGTTAAACACTTTTGAATCTAACCGTGTTTCAGGTTCTACAATTTCTTAATCTACATATAGAAAATCATATCCTCACAACTGTCAGGCATCTAAACGTATGAGGGAAATGCTGACCTAGGAATGCCAGAGCTGACTGAGTTTTAGGAAAGCTATTCCACATCCCAGAGACTAGTAAAATGCTGTATCTAAGCATACCATAAAATGAGGCCATACAATCAACCTAAGTCTCAAGGAATTAGATTCTTACCCTCAATTTTGTAATGAAAAACAACTTTACATTTAAAACCATATCAAAATCACATCTCATAAGCTTATCAGGCACATGCACCTTTCGTTATATTTTATACGGGCTTTGCACCCTTAATACTCACAAGATCAGCATATGTCTTACAGAGAGCTGCCAGCTTCTCCTCTGGAGTTGAAAGAGTGTTTAAGGCTTGCATCAATAGTAACACTTCTTTTCCTGATGGTCCAAAAGGAATGGAGGAAAAAAAAGTACCAGAAGGATAAAATTAATCCAATCTGTCAATTCTACATAAAAATTATGTTCAGCTATCCAGATTATGATTTAAGGGGACATTAGATACAGGCTCACCAGGAAATCAGTGAAACTATTTTCAAATTCTTGATTAGAAGGGGTCAGCCTCCTCCCTGCCCCACATCGCTTCACTTAATAACTAACACTACTAGTGGTCAGCTATTTGGCACTGACACTGTAAGAACACCACTGAATGAAAGTGTAAGTACTCTAACTTAGCCACTGGTTCCAAATTAAGACATTCTACAAAGGGTCGGAATGTCTTCAAAAGCTTTCTGCTAGCCAACTACAAGTATTCAAGGAAGTTTAAGACTACCTAAAGCGCACATAATCCACAGGGACACACACCTTTTCCAGTGACCAATGTGACTTAATGACTGTTTCCTGGTGATTTACCAAGGATACTCTGGGTGCTAATCAAGATTAGGGCCAAGAAAAAGAAGTGAAAAAAAAAAAATAGCTCTTTCCTTGGGGAGTTTTACAAGGATACTTTAATAACTGTGCCAGGGATGGGGCGCCTGGGTGGCTCAGTCGGTTGAGCGTCTGACTTCGGCTCAGGTCATGATCTCGCGGTCCGTGAGTTCGAGCCCCGCGTCGGGCTCTGTGCTGACAGCTCAGAGCCTGGAGCCTGCTTGGGATTCTGTGTCTCCCTCTCTCTCTGCCCCTCCCCTGCTCATGCTCTGTCTCTCTCTCTCTCTCTCTGTCAAAAATAAATAAACGTTAAAAAAAAAATTTTTTTTTTAACAGAGAAGAATAACTGTGCCAGGGAGAAGCGGTAGCTGAGGTAAGTGGGGGCAAGCAAAGGGTGCTTCAAACTAAGTGATACGCCTCATCCTGTACCCTGCGGGTAGGTACCTTTTTATTTTCTGAATTGTTCCCTCTTGTATGTAGGACGTTTCATTTTAAAAATCTGAAGACAACTTTGATAGTTGTCTTAAATTTAATAACTTAAATTAAGTTAAATAACTTTAATATTTTACAAACAACTATGCATGGGAAAGAGGAGGAGGAACAGGCTGACTTCAAAAAATACTCTGCTATGACAGCACACACAATTTCCGCAGTGAAACCATTTCTCAGTCTGTTCAAGGACAAATACAGAGGGAATACAATTACCGAATGTGTAAGAAGTAACCGTCCATGTAAACTCTAATTGTATGAAGGTTTTAAACTGTAACCATCTAAAACTATTTAACAATTTTAACCTGAAGCTATAATTTACACACATTGGTGGAGTGATGGGTTCTGAAGACAGCTGTCTTGTTGGCGAGGAATTTTAAATCCTTCTCATATTCCTGTAATGTTAAAGTCCTACAGGGTGCTCAAAAGCGGATTTTTAAAAATTCCAAGTTATAGGCAGGTACAGAACTCATGCAAATCAAACCACGTAAACGTTACGTACAGTAGGAATTTTAAAAATTGAGAAGCAACCCGTAAGGCCAAGTAGGCGTTTTAGATTTTATTCCTCAAATGTAACATACCACATTCTAAGCCCTAACCTGTCAAACTAACAGAGCAGGAGGGAGAAAGCACACCCTGAAAAGCATTCTTGTGAGCCTGCCTTCTAAGCCACAGAAAACATATACCGTTTCCAAATTTTAGTGAAGAGTCTTTTAAATAAACTGAGCACATACAGAGGTCTCGCAGTAATTACTGGTCAGATTTCCACTCCACTCCACTCCATTCATTTAAAGGGTTAAATATGGGGCAAAACAACAGCACTGCTGCCCAAAGGCCACAAACTTTTTCCCCCAAAAAACAATTCTTGATTATTTGCAGAGAAATAATGTGATTCCTATGACCAGGCTTCCTACCTCGTCATATTCTCATCCTGATTGTAACTGCCAACCTGTTCCAAGAACACAGAGGTGTGTTTTTCACCTAACCACATCTTAAGACAGACTTAAAACAGACTATGTTCTGTCATTACCTGTGCTGCAGAAAGGCTAGGTAAAATGAGTAGCGTGTGAAAATGTCCAAGCACTGAGCAGAAATTATTACCTAAGGTTTTTCCTTTGTTCCTGTTGCACTGTGCATCTTGCTGATCATCAGAAGGATCTCTTCCACCATCTGGCCCAGGAGGCTCCATTCTTGACTCTTGCGTGCAGTACACTGGGTTCACCAAATTCCTGTTCTTTCTTATAAAGTTACTGTCTTCATCCTCTTGCAAGGAATGCCTGCTACTTGCGCCAGCACAATTTGAGTCTTGGTGCTGAAGAGTATCGTTCGACTGAGAGTCACACAACCTATCTGCTTTTACGCCTAGCCTGCAAATTCTAGATTCATCCATCGTGCCACTCACAAGCTAGAAAGAATGAAGAGGGGGAAAAAGAAATTTTAAAAAGGGCCATGGAAGGGGCTAAATCAATTGTAGTGAAGGAAGGGGAACTATGCAGTGCATAAGAATACAGTTTTCCATCCTACATTGCTCATGTCTAAACATACTGTGTACTTTTCGTATGTGGTACAATCAGTGGGCCCATCATCATTTCACAGTTTTTTTCCCCCTCCTTTCACAGTTGTTTGCAAAATAGCAATGCCAGTTAGAATCAAAGGAGGCAAAGAGTTGGGAAGGACTACCATAATGGTAGAATAGAAAACCCCGAGGCTCTGTCCCTCCAGCAAGTAACATGCTGGCAGAATCCACCAGAATCAACTTCTGCAGAACTCTGGGACCTTCTCAAAACTTACAACACAAACACAAAATAAAACTTATAACCCAAACGGAAGGCTGAGCGAATGAAAAAGCAGCTGTCTTGCAGCAGGAGAGAGCACTGTGGGATTTTAAACTTCCCACCAACCATTCCCTATACCCTACGTCAACAGTGACCATGGAGGCGGCAGCCCACACTCTTAGTGCCAGAGGGAACAACGCAGACATTATTTTCAAAGGATCGTGGTCCCAGTCAACCCTTTCTGGCAGGTCTCTGAGAACCGTGTACGTAGGTTTGCCTCTGTTTTACTTTGGGGAGAGCTGTCCCAAGACTGAGGTAGCTTCCCAGGATGCTCTGGATACAAACATCCCAGCCACAAGTATTGACTTCAGCGGCTGGGTGTATGGAACAACAATCAGGAAAAAGGAAGCGAGAGAGACAGAAAAGCTAGAGGAGAGAGAAACTGGGAAATGAGATGATGATACAGGCTTTTCAAAAGTTCTGGCATCCGCCTGGCCTTCATGTAGAAGTGAGAGCTAACGTGTGAAAGCAAAGTTATCAACAGCCTGCCTACGCCGTTCAAAAGCAAGTGGAAACATGTCTTGTGTACTGATGTGGGGCCACCCTCTCCCTCTTCACGTCCTCTGATTTCTTCCTGTGTACCCTGACTTTAGCCACCTTAAGGAGGAGGATGGCTAGGGTCGGGAGTAAGGATTCCCCATCCCCCAACGGAAGCCAAAGGCCATACGCATGCATCCCAGCATGCTGGTGTACCGTGGACAACAGAGGGACTCAAACTTTTATGTCTCTGTTTGGAAACAGCTACTGAAGTCACTGCCCCCATCTGAGTCTGTTCCACCGATGGCATTTGGGGCACACTTCACAGATCAAGGAAGTGAGACAATCAGCCATGGGCTTATTCAATGTACTGTTACTGCGCTGCCCTAATCTGAATGTATGCTTCAGATTACTCTACAAATACATGTATACATCGGATATAAAGCGTAATATGCTGCCAGTGGGGATTCTGTCATTTGGGAAACCCACAAATAAGTGCTTTTGGCGTCCACAAATCCTAATGACTCCTTTATGTTACAAGTCTCTGTGATAAGGCAAGCAATGGGCAAGCCTACCTCACATACCCGGTGCATCCTTTTGAAAAGCACCAATTATCTTGTCCCTGGGCTCCTGCAAACGCTGAAGACTTATTCCAAGATGCTCTCCTGACTCTCTGGCCTGATATTCTCCTTTCGGGGTGGGTGAACTCAGTTTTTAAGACTAACAATGTAGGAAAAGCCCAACAGGTTTCATGTAACAAACTGAAATGGCCGACTCGAGGACTTAGTCAGCCAAGTCCCACCTCTACTTTACACAAAGAAGTGTTTGCTGTCATTCTGGAGGTCTGTTGCCTGAAGCAAAGCCACTGGCCCAGTGGGATTCAGAGGGGCTCTCCAAATTCCGGTTTCCTCTCCAAATCTCCAGTTTACCCGGTGACCTGGTTACAATGAAGCCGAATGGCCGCAGCTGGCTGTGCTCGCTGTTTTGCCTCAGCACAAATTATGAAGAACCAAGAATGGACATGGCTGCTGCGTTAGGCGGAGTGAATTCAAGGTAACTCCTGCTGCTCTGCTGCTCTGGCCTATACCTTATCTCTCCCCGGTAAGACTTGTTACGGCTCACTACTTGGTCTTCAACTTAGAAAAAAAAGACAGACTGGTAGATTAAGGACCTCCTCTTTAGCACCACGAAATGGGGAAATCAATCAAACCCACTAAATGAATCATCTGGGTTATTCACGTAGATGCCCATGGTGAGAGTGAAAGCAAGCTGCGGATCAAGCCTGCACCACCCGGACTGCCGCCTTTGCTACAGGCTGAATTACGCTCACCGACTGCACGGATCATGGCAACATGTACACCACCATCGTAGACTGGGCACAAAGTAAAACATTCTGTTTCTGATGCAGACGTTACCATTGTATGCTAGGCTTGTGACACAGGCTGAGAGTTGACCCAGTTGTCTCCAGATTGGGAAGGCCACAGCACACAGGGCACTGAGTGTACCTCCTGCTGGAAGTTTGAGTACCGCTGACCTTTGAACTATTGCCAGGGCTACTGGTCTCGGGTACCCCACGGCTACCTCCTTTTCAGGTTGTGGGGTTGCCACTCCACTCTGATCAGCTGACTCTCACCACAGCAACGAAGCCCTTGCCCTAATCGATCCTGTGATCACCTCCTACAGATGACCTGTGATCTGACAGTGGCACACCTCTTATCAAAGACCCACTAAGAATGCAGCGACAGTCCAGGTACCCCTTGTACCACCCACGTTCCCCCATCATCCATAGGCACGTAGTATTACTGGGAGTTAGGACTGCCCCTCAAAAGCCATCTCAACAAGATTCCCAACAGGTGCCAGGGTAGCTCAGTCAGTTAAGCCTCCAACTTCCTGGTCTCAGCGCAGGTCTTCTTCATCTCAGGGTCATGAGTGCAAGCCCCACAATGGGCTCCATGCTGGGTTCCTAATATTACCTCCCCACCTTGTCCTTATCTACACACCTTGGAAATGCGAGTTGGGCCAGTGAATGCAGCTGCCCCCAGAAAGGGATCATCCCCTCTGTCTCCTCCCGGGTAATCATCATCGGGGCCAATGCGGCAGAAGAAATTCAAAGAATCCTGACCATAGCATTCTTAGGCTGATGCTTGCCTCATTCCCCCGACAGTAAAACCGAGTCACCCAGGGGGAACACCCTCCAGGTACCAAATGGGGCCTAGAGGACTCAAACGTTGCATCAGCTACCTGGAGTCTCTTGTGGGACTGACATGGTCCTAGATCACAAGGATGATGGCGTACATTGTTGAGTACAATGCCCAAGGGATATCCCTAGGGTGATAGTCCACACCGGTCAAAGAGGAGAGAATGCATCTCTGTGCCGTTTATACAACTTACCTCAGCCCTGAAGTACCTAACCTTTCTGGACAAAAGGACTGCCACAAGTAGGGGATGACCGGACAAAAGGTAAAGATGTATCTCCTGGAAATACCGGAGATATTTTTGCGGCAGTTACCAAAATGTACGCACTGAGGCAGGAACGGGTTAGGCGAAGGGGTGCTGGGGGTGGGGGGGAAGGAAGAGCTCCTTGGACTGGACACACTGCTGAATGTGCCTTCCAGCCAGACAGCTCATGACAATTTGACTGCATCTGTGTCCCAATTTTCTGAAGCCACCTTTCTCCAGCTCCATGTGGACCAATCATCATGCCATTTTGAAACATCAATGCCTTTTTTTATTTGTCCTACTGTCCCAGACCACTTTAGCATTTGTTAACACACAATTGTGGACTTTCTTCAACAGAACTTACAATGAATGGGTCTCTCTACTTCACACTTCAAACAATGGTCAACCTGTAATTTACCTTTAACTAAGTTACACTTTGAGGTGCTTTTTCCGAGGAATTCCAGTGCACCATACCTCCAAATCTGTATCTAACGTCCAGGTGGGGCTCAGATGAGTGAAACCACAGGTATGAAGCCTAGACGGTTCACAATCCACCTGGTCTCTAGATCTCACGAGATTTCTGACACTTCCTAATCACATCCCACCCTTAATTAAATTTATTTTCATTTAGTAAAACTATTACTCATTTACTTGCCACCAACATTTGCTCACACTCAGCAAGAAGGCTTTGCCCTTTGTACCCTTAACAACTGAGGACTGTGCTAATAAGAGAGAGCATGAGACATATGGAACAGATAATGGTCTTAGAGCCAAAAGAGCCCGATATTTTAACATAGCACTTACCACATCCTGTGCAGCCATGGTGAGAGCTAAACACTTGTTACCTCATCTGTAAACTGGATGGACAGTACCTACCTTATAGAGTTGTGAGAAAATTTGCTATGATGAATATAAACTGCTGGCCCACTGCGGAACTACTGTAATAATTTGTGAATGAGGAATTCTGTAAGATGCATGCTATGTTAGCTTCTTATTACTGTTGTTAACAAGTTACTATCAACCTAATGCATTAAAAATTCACATTTATCATCTTACAGTTATGAAGATCAGAAGCTCTCAGGCCTCCTTCTCGAGGCTCTCAAGGAGATTGTTTTCACACCTTTTCCAAGTTCTAGAGACCACTCCTTTCTCCACCTTCAAAGTCTGCAGCAGATTCTTCAGATCTCTCTCTGATACCTGCCCACATCTCCTTCTCTGAGTCTCACACTCCTGTTTTCCTATTATAAGGATGCTTGTGTTTACACCGAGCCCACCTACCCAAATAATCCAGAACAATCTCCCCATCTCAGCACACTACTTAATCATAAGTGGGGAGTTCCTTCTGCAGGATAATATACCCACAGGTTTCAGAAATTTTTTTCTCTTACCACATGTTAACACAACAACATTTCTTAAAGAAGAAATGATGTTCTATGGCATAAATTCTAGAAGCTCTTATTCCCCACCACACCAGTCTACCTTACAGAAGTGGAAAAAATGTCATCATAACAAGTAAATATTGCTTACAGCAGGTTAAGCGGTGGAAAGTGGGAAGACGGGAGGGCATTCTGGAAACAGAATTAAAATCAATTCCCAAGACCATAAACATTAACAAAAGTATTGTGGTAGCACAGGGAGACCACATTGGTTATCTGGTAAATCTTTTCCATCAAAGAGCAGAATTTACACGGTCGTAACTACCAACATAAATTCAACTAGGACATGGATAAAACCCCACAAAAGTATAATCTCTGGGTCTGAATGGATACTAAAGGTCACCTAGTATCTGTATCTACTCTCTTTAATGCTGCTGAATACCAACGTTAAATTGG